>NW_006408547.1:439161-499622 GCF_000296735.1 Chrysochloris asiatica | reverse complement strand
GACAGCCAAGCATCTTAACATTATTTCCCCCCTTTTCCTCATTCCAACCATGTCTCAATCCTTGTATCCCAGAGCCCTGTAGTTCCAAGGTTGTGCATGCATCATTATTTACTTTTGTCCCAATTAGCCCATGCAAAGCTGCCTAATTGTTTTCCCATATACTTTGTTCAAGATAGATCTTGAAATACTCTTTTTGCTGATGAATGCAATGCTATTCCTCTTTAATCTGTTGTTCCAGGCACAGTAAATCATATGACTCTCTGGTTCAAAATGGTCCATGCCAGTCCATTTCAGCTCGGTGGTGGTGGTGGTTATGTGCTGTGGAGTTGACTCTGACTCATAGCGACCCTGTATAGGGTTTCTTAGGCTGTAAATGTTTACAGGAGCAGAAAGCCTCATCTTCCTTCTGCAGAATAGCTGGTAGTTTCGAATCACTGGCCTTGAGGTTAGCAGCCCAACTCATAACCACTACACTACCAAAGCTCCTTTTCAGCTCACTAGGGAGCTGAATATTGATCTTTATGCATTTTATTTCATTTTTGAAAACTTTCAAATTTTCCTGTATTTGTACTTCATACATTTCACATTCTGATTATTAGTGGACGTTTGCAGCTATTTCCTCCCATTTTGAGTTGTGCCACATCAGAAAATGAGGGTCCTGGAAGTTTTGCTCTATTCATGTCATTAAAGTCAACTCTACGTTGAAAGGAGCTCTGGTAGCATAGTGGTTACGAATCGGGTTGTGAACCACAAGGTCAGCAGTTTGAAACTATCAGCTGCTCAGCAGGAGAAAGATGAGGCTTTCTGCTCCCGTAAACATTTACAGCCACGGAAACCCTGTTAAGGGTCGCTATGGGTCAGAACCAACTTGACGGCACTTAACAACAACAACGTTGAGAATGCAGCTCTTCTCCAGTCATATTTTGAGTGTCTTCCAACCTTGTGGGAGTTCATCTGGCACTCTATCTGATAATATTCTGCTGTCATGCTGCTCAGTGGCTAACCTTCAGAAGTGGTCAGCCTCTCCCTCTCCTGGTCTATCTAGTCTAGAAGCTATACTGAAACCTGCTCACCATGGGTGACCCTGCTGTTATTGAAAGTACTCGTGGCATAGCTTCTAACGTCACCATGGAATATGAAAGCCACCATAGTATAACAGACTACCAGACAGAGGATGGTTCTCTGATTTAGGTATCCTTATTACTATGAATTCGGTTAGGAGCCCTAGGTGTACTTACTATAGGGTAAGCACTGGACTGCTAACCACAGGTCAGCAGTTCAAACCTACCAGTTACTCCATTGGAGAAAGTTAAGATTTTCTGCTCCCATAAAGACATACATCCTTGGACACCCTATACAGGGCAACTATTAGTTAGAATTGATTCACTGTTGGTGGGTTAGGTGTCATGAGTTAGGTGTCATGATTCATATGGTGGTAGTGTGCCATGGAGTCAGTTATGCTTCACAGCAACCCTATATAGGGTTTCAGAGGCTGTAAATATTTATGGGAGCAGAAAGCCTCATCTTTCTTCAATGGAAGAGCTGGTAGTTTTGAACTGTTGACTTTGAGGTTAGCAGCCCAACTTTTAACTACTATGCTAACAAGCTCCTTTATGATTTGTATAGTTGAAAATAAGTGATGTTGAGCAAGAATATGTTTGAATGAATAAACAAATATTTGCCTGTAACACACCTGTTACTAGTAGAGCCTGAATCAGAACCTAAGCATCTGATGGGGGAAAGACTTAGTTTCTGATTTACGTTAACATACTTCTAGCAGCTATTGCTAGAGGTGAGAGACAAGAGGGATCTGGACATAGCCACAGAGGACTAGAGTGGAGAGTGAAGTATCCAGCTGATAAGACATGAGGGGAGATGCACAAGAACACCCACACTTGCAGATAATACCCACTTGACCTGGCTTCAAAGGCTGGATGATCAGAACTCAACTAGAAGAAGAAATAAGAGGGAAAAAAGGGTGATCTGCTACAATTTGATGAACTGACTTACACCTATAGATGGAGTAGCTCAAAAGAGGGAACAAATCTTTACAGTGAGGATCATTCCCACCTATTGATAACACAAGGTAGACAGGGATGGGCAACTTGGACTTTGGCTATGCAAAATGGGGGGCGGGGGGCTACAAAGGCAAGAAGTGACTGGCTTACAAGCTTTCAAGAGGAAGCCTAGATCCAGAGGGCACAGAGGAGGGTAGAATCTTCACTGAATAGTATCTAATATGTCTGGGTGGGGCTGATGAAAGGAGATGTGGATATCACTCATGTGGTACATAGTGAATAATTGCTATCAGGACTGATTGTGAGGGTTGGAAATGTAAAGGTGGACTTTTGTAGCAAAAGGAGAGGAGTGATTAACTTTGCAGTCTAGGAGCGGAGGTTCCTGGGACCATCAAGGGAGAAGAGCAGAGACCGGGACCCTATCCAGAGAAGCAGTGACACCAGAGATGGAGGCAGAGACTATGACATGGAGAAAATGAAGTGGCTGGGGACTCTAGACCCAGAGAGGGAGAGGGGCTGTGTGCTGACGACCGGGGGGCAGGCTTGCAGGGTATATCCTGTGGTTGGTGGATGATGCATGGAGGGGATTTTAACCATGGCAATGAAACGATATACGACAGGATGAATGTAAAGCTAATGTTCTCCCATGTGAACTATCACATAATTCACAATAAAACATTTAAAAAAAAAGGAATCTGTTGATGCATGGCAGTGTCCCATATATAGGGTATCCACTCTATTCTTGGGGATACACACACACAAAAACTGAGGGAGTTGTCTCTGGGGAAATTAGGGAGACATCACAGAAGTGGTCTTTGAATAGTGTCTCCCCCCCCCCCCTTCAGATTGTGTACTGAGGAATTATTAGGAATTTATTGACTATGATGGAGACCTAGGGACAGTCTGTTCAAGGGTTACAGCATGTGCAAACGCTTGGCATGATCCAGGATGTTAAAAGTCCAGGATGGTTGAAGCATTGGGTGCTGGCAGCTGTACAGTGCCCAGGGTGTCTGACAAAGTCATTGGTGGGGAAACGCTATGTCCCTTACACTAGCCTGGGAAAAGGGATCACAGTGGCTTTCTGCTGCATGAATCTCGGTCCCTGGAAATCCATTGGGGAAACAATGTGTTCCTCTCCTCATTTGGGAGTTTAGGTTAGTAGCACAGTTTTCCTAAATATTCTTAAGGCAGATATTCACCTAGTTTTTATGTTCTTCCTTCCATGACATTCAAGAGTACACTTAAAAAAATATACTAAGCCCTTATAGTCTTTTGATGAAACTTGCAACCAAAAGTATCTGAATGAAATGGTCATTTTTTTTCTCTGGATTCTATTACTTGTTTCAATAAGTAAGGCAATTTGATGCAGTGTTTAAAAACAAAACAAAATGCAGTCAAACCAGTTGTTTGACATTACGTAGACCAAAGAAACAAAAAAAAAAAACATTTCTTTTTACTGAATTTCATCGCTTGAGGCAGATATTGTAACATCATAACATAGTCAGTGTACAGACCCTTTGTTTTTCTAAAGACAGTATATGAATTTAAGATCAGTATGTCAGCTCTTGGTATTTATACAATTCCAGGGCTAACACTAATCTCTGGGGAATACTTAGTTTTATTGTATGTGTACATGTTGAATGCAATTGTGTGAGAAAGAAATAGATTTTGACCAAAGGAGAAGTATAATCTAATTCTAGGATTCCTCCCCAGTGGATAGGTAGGTGTAGGTGATTTGAGGGAATTTAAAATCTTCCTAGTAATAAATAGAAAGCTTTCTCCTCTGATTTAGGATGTTGCCCTTCCGGAATGGATTGGCTCTTGAACAAGGGCTCGTATCGGGTGGGACAAAGGCATTTTGAGTTGGCAAAACTCTGCCCAAATTCTGAATACAGTTTTCTAATACCCAAGGGGAAGATGGGTCCAGAACTCAGTGTGCTCTCCTCTCAAGTCTGAGAGGCATTTACAAACAAGAGGGAAGTGCTGGCCTCACTCAGGCAGGGCTCTGACTGGCTTCGGAGGACAGTAGCAGACAGCTTGACTACACGCCCAATGACCAAAGAAGGGTAGAAATGAAATAGTGAAAAATGTGGCTGGCTGTCAAAGCTTCTGATGTGTAGTTTTTCAAACGTTTTAAATGCTCAATTTGCACTTCTTCTGTTATTATCACTACTGTAGAAAATGACATATCTTTCTGTTTTCATATACTAAAGCATTTTCATCTATAAAGAAAAGTGCTTGGAGCCTCCCACTTTCAAACTAGCTAGCTGGGCTTAAAAGATGTTATGGATGGATTCCCTCGAAATCACTTAAGAAAGTTTCTACTTTCAACAAAGTTATTTTTCTTAAATTCTGGATAATCATTTATAGTACTGTCTATGGATTTAAAACGGAAATTGGCAAAATGGACTTTCTAGTCTTTTGAAAAAATTCTCAACAAAAAAGCTATCTTAAATGGAATTTTCACTTTTCTCTTGAATCTATTACTTTTTTAATAATTTAGGTAATTCCACTCAATAAATTAAAAACAAGACCACACCAGTTCCTTTGGTCCATGGAACCAGCTCGGCCCCTAATGGATGAAGGCACAGGTCTTCCGCCAAGGAAATTGTAAGTGCCATCGAGTTGGTGCCGACTCGGGTAATCAGTTTGGTGATGGCAAGCTAAATTGCTCCTGACCTAGATGATAATTTCAGGAAATCTGGGCCGGCGTGTCCCCAAGCTGAGTGTTTACGGGTCTTGTGCAGGTGTCCGGCCTGTGTGCGGGGTGCATAGGGTTGATCAAGGTCTGGGAGACCCGAGAGAGACGTTATTGTTACACTGTAACGAGTGTGATTAACATGCTACTGACACTTTCTTAGTTTCTCGGGCTCCTAGCAACAGTGCACAAAAGCACAGGATTGTCCTGGGCTCAGTGAGGACACAGGCAGCCTTTGATCTGCCACCATTACAGCCAGGCTGAGCGACAGGCTCAGAAGCTCTGGGCGGCTCAAGGCGGGCGGGTGGGCGAACCAGCGGGGTCCCAAGTCCCAACTCACTGGGCCGGCGTATAGCTTCCCTGGCCCCTTCTCCAGTCGCCTCGGATTACAGTTGTGGCCCCTACTGCTGCTGCAGCACTGGCTAAGCAGGACGTGGTGATGGTTTCACGTGCGCATCTCGGGTCTGGCGGCCCCAGTGCAGCGCACTCGCTTTCCACACGCACTCGCTCTCCCCACCGGCCAGGCCTGTCCCTTCTCCCAAGTCACCAAATCACCAGAGTTCGATGCCCCAGCGCTTTCCACCTCAGGCGGAAAAGGCGCAATGGTGCCAATGCACGGCCCCGAAAACGGCGCAGGGCTGCGCTTGGACTATGCACCTCCTGGCGGATGGTTTTCTGACCGAGACACACCGGCCTGGCAGCCGGCCGTGCCCTTTCCTTTGCAAGGTGCAAATTGTAAAACCCAGTTATTCATTTATAATTCAAAAAGCAAAAAGGGGAGGGGCGGGCAACAAAGAAATCTCAAAAGATTTTGTAAAAAAAACAAAACACCCTCAGACATCAGATCGCTCGGCAGCAAACAACAGAAGCGCTAATCATGATTTCTTTCGGTTCCTTCATACAGATCCTTTTATGTCGCTGGCAGTTTTTAACCAACTAACAACAACAACAATAAAATCATGCATAACTGAACAGCAAAACAAACAAACAACCCCCCCAAAACAACAACAACAACAACAACAACAAAAAAACCAAGCTTAGTCAATTCATTAGCTTTCAGGTACTAAATTATTTGACGGTCTTATTTTTCATGTTGTTTGCTCTCTTAACCTTTTCCTCTTCCCCATTTAAAATCAAGTGGGGGGGAGAATGAGGAAGAATAAGAATGCTGGGCCATTACTTGCCCCCAATTTTTTTTCTAAGTTCCAATGTTGAAAACCTCACACAGGGCTGAGGGGTCCTCTCTCTGGGAGGACTAATCACCAACTCCGGGACACATTAAAATGCACAAAAACCTGCCAGTAGTCTTATAATCTCTCTCTTTTTTTTTTTAAATCACCAACTTCCTTCTTACTGTTAGAAAGACCAAACCCTGTCACGTCGTTTCCAACTCATAGCAACCCAAAACTCAAGAGGGAGGAATAAAGAAGACATTTAACCTTTCAAGGCAAACAAAAGATAAAAACTACACGTGTCTTCAATGAAAAAGAATGTATATTCTTAGGCATTGTTAGAAAACTCAAGTCCCCAGTAAAAAAAAAGGTCAGTTTCCTGGACTCCACAAACTAGTGGGTGCAAAAATGACAGTAACAACTTGCATATTTTAGAGTATAGGGAACTAACTATATGACCTGTTGTAGACCCCAGCAAATTATACCAGGCAACGGAATTACTTTCAAATTAAAATTGATTATAGGAAAGTCTTCATTCCAGAGGCCATTCTGAGACAGAAGTGATAGCAGCCATAGGGTTAATACTGGAGAATCTGAATGATCAGAAACACACCAGAACTTCCTAATTTATGCACACAGACAGTGCTTGCTTTGGACTGGAGTTCCCCACACCATTTCAATAAAACCTGATTATATTGATATAATCCCCTATACATTAAAACGAGGTTGTCACAGATTGTCATTAAAACCTCAGTAAAACAATGAAGACATTATTGGGTACCCCCCTCCCCTCAGGCAAGGTATTAGGGGAATAAAACAATCCACACCACACGGGTCCTATTGAGATTAATGAAAAAATTATGCAAAAAAAATCTCAATTTCATTTTCCTGTGACAGGGCTTTGCATACACACTTATCCTTGCCCTGCACATGATGATTTATTAAACTAATCTACAGTGATCACCACTGATGTTCTCAACTCAATCTTGTCCTAGCTCATTTTCTAAGTAATTGTTTCTCATTAGTTCTGATAATGTTTTAATAGTGTTACCCATAATTTAGCCCCCAAGAATTAATAACAGGGGTGATATGGCAAAGCTGCTTGTGATGAGCTACACAAACTATAAACAGGTATGATTTTTAATTAATCAGATTAGCTGCAAGGTCCTCTTGTAGTCCATTACTAGCTCAGAGATGCTGAAGGAGACCTCATTCCCATCATACTAAATGGGGGGAGATACAACCCATCCAGGCCTCTACTACCCTCCTGCCTTCTTCTGTGGTACCTTTGTCCACCAATGGCCCCAAATAGTGTTATTGGCACAATTTTTTCTCCCAGCATTTTCTTGTTGGGAGTTTTATTCTTCAAGGAATAGGTCACAAATACAAGTTTCTGATACCAACTCTCCTCTAGCACCACGTCAGGGTCTCTGTTCAGATAGAAGAACCTTGGTGCAGATATTTTATTCTAGTGGGTGCTAGTCTCATAATCCTATCTGAACTGGGAACATTGGGTTATGAGTTAGATGATAAAAGTGACATTTGGGGACTGCAAAATTGTTTGAACTGCAAGGTTGGTGGTTCAAACTCACCAGCTGCTCCTTGGAAACCCTATACAGGGTTGCTATTGACTCAACGGCACTTAAAAACAACAAAACAACACGGTGGTCTTGTTTGAACAAAGATCAGGATAAAGGGCGTGGCAAACGGTCCAACATGGTCAGAGGCGTGTGAGCCTGTTGGAGATGGGGGACTGGGAGACCAAGCCAGGTCCAGACTCTTAATACCACCCAGGGACTGTTCTTCTGTGTGTGTGTGTGTGTGAAATGAAATGATTTTTATTATCTCACCTGAAATTTATTTTAAGATGCTACAGCACATAGAATATAGCATTACCTTATTTATTTTTTATTAGCCATGGTGATAAAATGTTTGAGGTTCCTAATAAGTAATATCCACTTGAGGAGCAGTAATATCTTTAATATAGTATATACTTGTGAAGTCGTTAGTATTTTAATTGCAAGTTCACATTCTAGGGGCAGCTAGTAAAAGCCTATAATTCTCTTCAGAACATTTGTTGATTAGTGTGAAAAATGTCAGAAAGGAGTTTTTTAAGTGACTGTTCTTAAGAGGTTGTTTTTTCCAAGGTTCTGTTGCCATTAGTCCTGTATCTGGGATAGGCGTTAGAAGGTCTGCCCTTTATCTCTGAAAATATGGATCAACACTGGATGATAGAAAGTGTAGTTAGATTGAAAGGGGGCTGCCTGCGCTGGTTCTTCTAACACTCGTCAGTACATGCATGTGTGCGTTTATAAGATAGGGTCAAAATGAGAGGAAGCCTTCATACTGACTTTGATTCCAAAGCAGTCCTCCAATGCAAACACTTCTGTCTTCTGAGCAGAGGGTTCAGAGAGATCATGGACACCTGTGGTACATATTGCACTCCAGGATTCCCAGCACAGCTGAGACAAGGGGGAGGGGAAAGAGTTTCTCCAGTAACTACTGCCCACTGCCACTGCCCATAGCCTCCAAGTTGACAGAGATACTAGCTTCTTCATGGCCTTCTCTGAGTAAAGATGAGGTTGGCTCCTACCTTCCTTCCCAGCTCAATATGGTGCAGCAGAGGGCATCCATGGTGAAGGGTGACCATGGCCTAATGAGGGGTTAAAGAGGGGCACAGTGAACAGGACAGTGCTGCCTAAGGCAGGTCAGGCTCCTGGCCTAACGCCTCCCAATCCGTTTAAGAGTCATCTTGGATTCCATGTTTGAAACTATAAGTTGATGTCTAAGAACTATGTTTTCCCAGAACTGTCCTACCTGAGTCAGGTCTGTTAATACGCCCATCTACAAAAATTAATGGCATCAGCTATCCCTCCTACAACACTCTCTCCTCATGCTTGGGCTCAATAATTCATTGTAACAGCCACATAGAACTAAGAGACAATACTCACAGTTATGGTGTTTATTTGGGAAGTTCAGCATCAGAAATGTCCAGGATACAGTTCTTTGGTACCCACGGGCAGGTCTCTCTCAGCCAGGCCAATGTTACAAAGCTCTTTTAGGACTACTGATAAATGTCCACAGAACATACCACTCCACCACAAGCCTTAGTCTTTAGGCACGCTGCTCTAGCTCTGTGGGTTAGAAAACCTAACTCCCCAAATTAAGGGCCTAGAGGCACCGCACTCTTCAATCAAGCCTCCTGTCCCAAATCACTCAGCTGTAGTTAGTCTGGGGGCGGGAAGCCCAATGCTCTATCTTGTGCTCTGGGTCCTGGTTCTGCTGCCGCTGCTCCTCTGCCACTCCTCCAGCCTCACAGCTTTCTGTCCCTGGGTCGAGGAGGTTCAATAGCAGAGAGATCTTGGTGGGGTTTCAAAGGATGTGATCTACTCTTGGCTCTTCTTTGATGGTAGTAAGATCTCCCTCCTGCTTCTGAGATGGCTCATTTTGTACCCATATTAGAGTTCCAAGTTTTTACAATCACAGGTAATGCTGTTAACAATGATTCACAGCTGATTCATATCATCCTATCTAATCAGAACCATCATTACCTTTTGGTGGCAGTTTCAAAGACTAAGAGACATTAAATAACTCACTACACCAGACCATCAGAATTGGACCCTCTGCTACTTGCTGGGGATTGGGGTGGGCAAATGATGGTGTGTGGGATTCCTCTACTTTTGCTTTGTTTTTTCCGGGGCCTTTCACTCGATGTAACCTTCAACTGGACTTGCCTCGGTAGGAATCCGAATGAGTGGAAAAAAACAGACCCCTGCTTGGGGCACCTGGTAGGGGCCACATAGGAAATAAACAAAAAGTGTGTAGGAGGAGGTGAAAAATAAAAATAAAAAACAACTGTTTTCTATTTACAAATTTAAATAAACTGAACAGCCTTCCCCGCGGTGTTTGTCTAAGAGTAGCACCACTGCTGTGGTGTAGGTCATGAAAAGGTTGGTGCAGAGTTTAAAACTTCCCATTCTGTTAATTTCTTAAAGAACAGTCGTTCAGAGTCTCAACACAAAAGCTCATGATTTAATGAGGAACAGAAACAAAATCTCTGATTGTTGGTGTTTCAAACTTCATTGGCGTCCTCTGGCAAGCACAAGTTGATCCTCTGTGGCTTCAATACCCTTTAGCCTTCAATATAAGAGTACATGCTGAATAGGGAACAATGGCTGGTTGTTATGTTTATTTACCCTTAATACAAGCTGGGTTAACCTCTTCAAAACAGCTTTACTAAGCCCGTTAACCACACCACCCATATGACCTGTAACCACATCTCTAATGTGATGCAAATCTCGCAGGGGACCATATGCACTAGCTCGGCTGCAGTGTGTCTTCTGAGACGCTACAAGTTTATTGCTGAGGGAGTCTTGTCCTGGCCTGCATTTACGGGGGAAATGGCCTCAGTGGCAAACAGGGAAACGAGGAAATAAAGGAGGAGAATAGATGGTCTTGTGTTTCAGCATATTTATATTTTAATTGCTGGCAACTGTTGACCCAAAGCATTCGCCCAAGACATGAGCTTTCACATTCATCATTTAGCAGTACATGTATGTAAGTGTTTCACTTTTAGGGTGGAGGTTAATTGTAATCAGTCGTGAAAATTTATTTTCAGAAGATATCTTTATAAGACAATATAATATGTCATCAACTTTTTCTATGCCACCTCTTGTTTTATCAGATTACTAGTGAAATAGGAATAGGACTTCTGGTATGGTGCTGACGGATTGGCACTGGACTGTGGACCACAAGGTTGGCAGTTCAAACCCACCAGCTACTTCTCAGAAATCTTATACAAGGGTGCTATGAGTTGGAATCGACTCGATGGCACTTAATAACAAGTGAAATACGAATGGCCCTTGAATGTAGTTATTTTTAAAAAGGTCCAGCCTCTCTTAAGATTATTTATAGTGTCATGTGGGCACATGAACAATGTGGGAAACTATCGGTTTCATTACAGACCTAATTTCCTCTTGTAGGCCATCTTTCTCTAGTATTTTCTATCCCTGTGAAATCATAAATCCATATTTAAAACACACTGGTTAACAACACTAAAATCACAAGCTTGGAGCCAAAAGGGAAAAAAGTTCATTTTTAGAGGAAGAACTGGCCTTAAGATAAAAACAAGAACCAAAAAAAAAAAAAAAAAATCCCTGATTAACATGAACTGTTAAGTAGAATAAGGTTCCAATCTGGCATACTAACAAGCTGCCCTGAGTCTTAGGGTTTGTCTTTAAGAAACCCACTGTAAATGTTCAGCCCACCTGATGAGAGCTTCATTTGACAGATCATTTTTCCTTGATGGCTATGGCAAGCGTAATAATGTTCTGGGCCTGCTTCAGTAATGGCATGTCGATCATACTCCCTTGGAAAGTAAAGGCTCCCTGGAAAACAGAGAATACAAACTTCCTGAAAGAATGCACGGAAATTATAGGCTTCCTTTCTGCACACACTTGTACAACAAGAACATTTTAGACTCCACCTGAATTATACTGACTTTCCTACCCAACTTTTGAGAAAGTCAAAGTAAATTGCAGAGCAAAGATTTCTTTGTTCCTCCCAAAGAGAAAAACAAAACCTTCAGCATTTTATGGAGAAGAAAAACACATCAGACACATGGCCTGGGGAACTCGGCTCACTTAACTCTTGAAATCAGGCAGAAAACAATTGTGGAAGGAAAATGTAAATAGCTTTTGGAAGATTGTATAGAACTTTTAAAAGCATTAATATGTTCTTGGTTGTTGTTAAGTGTCATTGAGTCTCCATGTAGGCTTCTGAGGTTGTAAATCTGAGAGAGCAGAAAGCCTCATCTTTCTCTTATGGAGTGGCTGGTGGGCTTGAACCACTGACCTTGTGGTTTACAGCCCAATGCTCATCCTACAGAGCCACCACTCGTCCCTCTAGCATGCTCTGGCAATAGATTATTATTTTTTAAATTGCAGATCAGGTTAATGGCAAAATGCTTCCTTTTTGCTATAACATAACAGAGGTCTGAGGCAGGATTGTACTGAGTTAAAAGAGATTCATTTGTCTGTGGATACATATTTGTAGAGAGAATGTATAGAAGACAAGGGGCATGAATCTGTAAAGAAAAAAATCATATAATATTGAGACTGGAAGGATTCAGAGATGTTCTGGTTTAGCTTCATTTTACAGGTTCGTTTTTTAAGCTACAAATACTGTCTCTGTCACATGGTGTAGGCTTTGTTTTATCTGAGGAAACTGAGGCCCAGAGTAGTGATTTTCTAAGATCATGTGGCTAGGCTGGGCTAATGCCTGGGCCTTAGGAGCTTCAAGCCCTCATCATAGACCCCATATTAAGGTCATTTCTTAATGCATCTGGGGGAAAGAGATAAACAACTAAAAGGACAGCAGGCCACAAACCCAGAACCTGAAGTAAGTGCCAGGTTACTATCTTCTTTTGATTACTACTTTTTGCCAGAGCCCTTCACCTCAGTTCTTTTTCCCATTGGCAAAGATGCTGGTGAGAGTGAGAGCAGGTAATCTTTTGAGAACTTAGTGGCGGGCTAGAGCAATCATGGCCCTTGTTTATGGTACATTTGCATACGTGACAGCAACTTCAAAAAGTTCATAGGACAATGTGAGTAAAAAATAGTGGAATTCTTCCATGAACTTTTTTGAAGCCCCCTTGTATTGTCATACTCTCCTAAGTTTCACAGCTACATGTATTGTCTTATCGACAACCAATGTCCTTATCACTCTGGGCCTCTAGCATGTGTCTGTAGGGCTCTCAGAAACTTGCATCTCCCACAATGAGGGATATGGGTAGCTATAGATAGGACTAAGAACCTGCAATATGTAGATGGCACAGGCTTGCTTGCTGAAAGTGATTAAGACTCAGATCATTTACTGATGAAGGTCAAAGACTACATACAGCCTTTAGTATGGATTATACCTCAACATAAAGAAAGCAAAAATCCTCACAACTGGACCAATAAGCAACATCATGGTAAACAGAGAAAAGATGAAGTTGTCAAGGATTTCATTTTACTTAGAGGCACAATCAGCACCTATGGAAGCAGCAGTTCATGAATGAAATGAAACAGTGAGTTGAATGGGGCAAATCTGCTGCAAAAGTTCTCTTTAACTATGTTTTAAAAACCTCAAAGATGTCACTTTGAAGGCTACGGAGTGCCTGACCCAAGCTTTGTTATTTTCATTTGCCTCATATACATGGAAAAGTTGCATATGGAACACAGAAGAACTGATGCATGTGAATTATGGTGTTGGCAAAGAATATTGCATAGACCATGGACTGCTGGAAGAACGAACAAATTTGTGTCGAAAGATGTACAACCAGAATGCTCACTAGAAGCAAGAATGGCAAGACTTTGTCTAATACACTTTGTGCGTGTTATCATGAAAGACTAGACTCTGGAGGACATCATGCTTGGTATAGTGAAGAGTCAGTGAAAAAGAGGAAGAACCTCAATGATCCATACAGTGGCTGCAACACTGAGCTCAAACATGGGAACAACTGTGAGGATGGCACAGGGCCAGCCAGTGTTAGTTCTATTTTATATATCCCAGTATGGCGCTGTTGGATCAGCACTGGATTGGGAACCACAAGGTCAGCAGTTCAAACCCACCAGATGCTCCTTAGAAACCCTATACAGGATAACTGTAAGTCAGAACTGACTCGATGGCACTTAACACCAACAACGTGAATCGGACCAACTTGACACTACCTAACAACATACACAGTCTGAAGGTTAAAAAACAAAACATTGGTGAGGTATGTTCAGAATTTATCTTTTGACTTGCAAAAGATTAAAAAATGTACTAGGATTATAATTTTCGCGAACAATTCCTAACTTTCTTAGCATCACAATGAGAAGTCTGATTGAGAACACCTGTGTGGCCTACAATTCCATACTGTATGGCACTCTCCACTCCTTTCAGTGTGAGCATCTAGAATCTTTACATTGGGCTCTGTCTCTATGTGCATGATGAGTTCTTACTGTTCATTTTAATTGTGATCTAAATACTTATTCTTTTTCCTAGTTGGTGCTTTTAATTCTATGAATTTAGTTAGAAGTTCAGAGGATGTTCGGTAGGTTACCATTATATGTGGAATCAGGGCATGGGACACATGCTGTTTTACAAGGTAATAGTCTAGTTCTCTTATTGGAGTAAATGACAAAGACCAAAGGCCTCCTAGTTATCTGCCCACCAAGTGGATTATGGCCCTGTAAAACCACACATCTGTCCTGCTACAGCTTAAATAATAGTCTGGAGAGACGAAATGAGCATAGATGCACACAAAATCAAAATGATGGCTGTGGGTCTATGCCATGTTCCCCAAATCTGCTCTGGGTTCCCCATGCACATGACAAATGAAGCAATATTATAGTTTCTCAAAAAAGGGAGATCATTTCTTTCTTATACGATGCTAAATTACAGTTGATTTCCTTTCTTCAACTTGATCTTGGGAACCAAATTCAGCATTTTCATCTCATATACTTTCACCTCTGCCATTTTAGGACTTTCGTGAATGTTCAATAGGTGGCTGGTTTTTAACATGTGGATTCACACGTGAAATGTAAACTGCTGGCTGGGACTTGGCATCATGCAATTTGTTAGACAATTTGTTACCTATTTGGATTTGTAAGTATAGTTTGCTACATTTCTTAAGGAATGATTATAGGTAAATTTTAGTTTCACAGCCCAATGCTTTCTTGAGAAACTAGCATCAAACCATTTCAAAAAGTTAATTTTAAGGTAAATGCAGAAGTCTATCAGCTTGATAATTCAGACTGTAATTTTGTTTAAAATTTCTTCGTTGTTGTTAAGTGCCATGGAGTCAGTTCCAACTCATAGTGACTGTGTACAGGGTTTCTGAGGCTGTAAATCTTCAATGGGGCTGAAAGTCTCATCTTTCTCCCAAGGAGTGGCTGCTGGGTTCGAACTGCAGACCTGTGGTTCACAGTCCAGTGTTTATCGTATTGAGCCATAATGATAAGTGTTGTAAAGTGCCATTGAATCAGTTCCGACTTAGAACAACCCTGTATAGGGTTTACAAGGGGCTGCTGGTGAGCTTGAACCACTGACCCTGCGGTTCAAACTGACCTTGCCATCCAGTGCATTAGCCCGCAGCACCACACCAGGACTCCACAATGATAATAATAACTATATTTATGAAGCAGTTACTAGTCCCAGAGACTACACTTTGCATGATTTATTTCAGGTATTCCTCACAATACTATGAGGTGAATACTATTATCCATCCCATTGGAGAGGAGAGGAAACCGAGGCACAGAAAGATAAAGAAACGTAAAGTCTCCCCTGGTACTAGTTAGTACTGTGCTAGGATGTAACCTGCCTCCTTCTGATCCAACGCTTGCACCCTTAGCTCCTTATCAGTGAAAAGTATTCTCTAAGTATGCTCTGTGATCCCCTGAACCCTGGGTCCAATCCTGTATGGTTTGGTGCAGAAAGTCTGTGCTTAGCAAGGGATCACCTGCTCACTGTAATGTGCATTCAAGTTTGAGAACTTCTGTGTTTTTGAGAAGCTCTCTGTTATCCCTTAGATAAAAATAGTTAGGCTGGCTTGATACATAGATATATAAAGTGAACAATCTTTTGTAAATGATATCCTTTTCTTCCTCACGATGCCCAATAACATAATTTTTTAAGTTAATTATTATGAATTCACTCATTCGTCTATCAAATATTTATAGAGAAATGTTTTCCCTCAGGCCCTGGGTAAGACACTGGGGATCACAAGATAAGACTGACACCTACTCTCAAGGAGCTGTTTGCTAAGAAGACAGGGGAAAAAAAACAAATGCAATAAATTCAATAAGAATTAGACAGTGTGATGAGCAGGACACAGGAAAAAAGACCTAACGGTCTTAAATGGTTGCCCTTACTATACACATGTGTATAGTAGTAATAGCCCATGCTATCTATACAACATTGTGAAGTATGAGTATTCCGGAACATTTCATTGTGGTCATGAGGAATCTGTACATGGACCAAGAGGCCGTTGTTCAAACAGAACACGGGAACATGGAATGGTTTCAAATTGAGAAAGGTGTGCAACAGGGTTGTATTCTTTCACCATACTTATTCAATCTGTATGCTGAGCAAATAATCCAAGAAGCTGGGTTCTATGAAGAAAAACATGGCATCAAGATTGGAGGAAGACTCATTAACAACCTGAGATATGCAGATGATACAACCTTGCTTGCTGAGAGTGAAGAGGACTTAAAATTCTTATTGATGACGATCAAAGAACACAGCCTTTGGTATGGATTGCATCTCAATGTAAAGAAAACAGAAATCCTCACAACTAAACCAATAATTTACATCAACATGAATGGAGAAAAGATTGAAATCTTATTCTTCTTGGATCAACTATCAACATTCATGGAAGCAGCAGTCAAGAAATTAAACAACAGATTGCATTAGGCAAATTTGCTGCACAAGACCTTTTTAAAGTGTTGAAGAGCGAAGATGTCCGCTTGAGGACTAAGGTGCGCGTGACCCAAGCCATGGTATTTTCAATAACCTTATATGCATGTGAAAGCTGGACAGTAAATAAGAAGACCATAGAATTGATGCTTTTGAGTGATGGTGTTGGAGGAGAATATTGAAAGTGCCATGAGCTGCCAAAAGAACAAATAGATCTGTGTTGGAAAAAGTGAAGCCAGAGTGCTCCTTGGAGGCCAGGATAGCCAAACTTCATCTCTCATACTTCGGACATATTGTCAGGAAGGACATAAGGTGGAGGGTCAGAGAAAAAGAGGAAGACCCCCGGCAAGACGGATTGGCCAATTGGCAGCATCAGTGGGCAAAAGTAGTGAGGTTGGCCCAGGATTGGGCAGTGTTTTGTTCTGCTGTGCATAAGTCTGCTATGAGTTGGTACCGACTCAATGGCACTTAACAACAACAACATCTATATAAGAAGAAACGTAATAACTATTGGGCTGTTTGTTGATTTTCTAACATTTGCAGTCATTGCCTGATGATAAGATCGGTACTGGAATAACATTAACTTTATCAGATCCTGATGTTTTTGGGAGAATCTAACTATCTGGTTGCAAAAGTAGTGATGATAATAGTGGTGACGATGACATAGTATTTACAACTTTGGAAGATATTCAAATTATTGTGCATGTTTGACACTTACAAAATCAGTGGGGTCAACTCTGACTCACGGTGCCCCCATGTATGCCAGAGTTAAGAAATGTGCTCCGTAAGATTTTCAGTGGCTGATTTTTCAGAAATTGTTCTTCTGAAATGCCTCTGAGGTCGGTGAACTGACCCTCCAATCTTTTGCTTTGCACCGTTCAGGAATGCCCATCGAACACTGAGTACTCGAGCATTTCTTTCCGAGCATTCTAAAAGAGTAATTTCCTGGAAACCAAAAATTGATCTAATTTCTTTCCTACTCACTTTATTTTTAGATAACTTATGTGGGCTTCTGGGAAGTTTCTCTGGCACATTCTCATGTGGGGGTTGCTGTGATTCCTAAGACAGAGATTTTTCTGTTGACATTAATGATACGTGAGTAAAGTTGTCAAAGTCTTTCTTTTTCAAGGTGATACCCTTTTACTATGTGGCACTACATATTTTGCTCAATGAATTATTTACCTCACAAACAGTTCCCAATGAATTCCTAAGAGTTTCATTCAGTGTTGACCATTACCTACGGAAATCTCTCCTCAAGGCCTTGACTATCCCCCTCTACTTGCCAAAGTTTCTCAGTCTCAGCCAAGACCTTCTGTGATGATGGGCACCCTACCTTCATCACAGTCCCACTGTTCCTTTATGCTCCTCAAGAGACCAGCAAGATGGTGCTCACCACAGGGACACCATTCTGCTCTTCTTTCTTTCCTATTTGTCATTCTATCACATTTGGTGAATTCTTGGACGGGCCCTAGTACATCCTCGTCTCAGAATTCAGTCATGATATTCCTTTTAAGGATGTAAGTTTGGTACCTCGTGCTCCTTGGGAAGGTTGTTTGGCTCCTAGGCTGGCTAATAGGGGTCTATGCCAGGACATCTATTGGGGAGTTGCACCTACTTCTTTGGGATCATGCTGTGATCTGGTTAGACCATTCATTTGCTCAAAAGCTTGCTTTGGCTATCTTTGGACTAACAGAATGAAGTCCAATCTACTTATAGGATTTCCAAGACTCCCCATGACAAGACCAGCCCTGGTCCTGTCCTCTCTCAGCCTGGTCTTAGTGCCAGGGCAATAAGTCTTCACCCTGTGTCTAACACATACCCGGCCACTTTCTGCCTCAGCACCTCACAGAAGTGCTCTGCTCTGCTCTCAGTGCCCTGTTATCAGTCTGGCCAACTCCTCTTATGCTCCAAGAGAATAGAAGCCTTTCAAGATGTCCCTGGTGGAAGTACATAGTCTTTTCTTAAACAGCCAATCTTTATAGCACTTGTCACACTCAGTTGTAATCATCTGTTTATACTGCTGTCTTTCTCAGTGGGCTGTGAGGCTCATGAGGGCAGAGTCGTGTCCCAAGTATCTTTGAATCCCCGGAAACCAGCCATAGATAACATCCCAGAGACACAGAAGTTGCTCCGTGAATGATGATGGAAAACAATTTTGGGGAAAAAAAACCAACAACCAACAAGAGACTAGAGGTAGGGAGGTCCAGATAAGAGAGTCTGTGGGCACCAGCAAGGCACTGTGATTGTTTGGGCAAAGCTATTCTGTTCTGTATGACAGCTAGCTTCGTCAGTTACCTGGACATGTACAGTGAGGTTCTACGCCAGGGGCTTGAGGTTCTGCCTCTGGTCCCATCCCCTGAGGCTGTATGGGCCGCCCTGGCTCATTATCAAGATCACCTGCTCATTCCTCATCCAGGCTAACTGTGCCTGGTGTAGGTCAGCCACTGGGACTGATAGCAGCAGGGGACAAGACACACATGGTTCCTGCCTTCAAGAAGCTTGTAGTCTAATGGAGGAAAAAGATATATATTAAGTGCTGTCAAGTCAATTTTGATTCATATTGATTTTGTATAGGGTGTCCAAGGCTGTAGATCTTTGCAGGACCAGAAAGCCTCCTATGTCTCATGAGGAGCAACTGGTAGGCTTGTACCACTGACCTTATGGTTAGCAGTCCTACACAGCCACAGCACTCCTAAACAGACATAACTGTTTACTTCTAAGCCAGTTAAGTACTTGCATAAAGGCAGGGTAATGGGAGAACACTGAACAGGGATTCTAAGATGACTTCCTTTGGGAAGTGATACTTACAATGAGATGTAAAGAGTGAGCAGTTAACCAGCAAAAAGGAGCTGGAGGAAGAAAAGGAAGGAAGAGCATTTGAAGAGACTGATGAGGGGTTGTGATGACTGAGAGTGGAGCTTGACTCTTGTGGGAAGTGATATGAGAAAATGGAATCACCCTTTCTCCTTTATCTGCAAGTGCATTTCTGTACCACTTGTTTGTTCCCTGGTCTGGTAATAGTCATGGGTCAGTTGGCCAGCATTTGCCAAGCTTACAGTAGGAAACAGTAGCTAACTTCAAAAATGGAAATGTTGGGTTGGGGCCAGGTGAACTCATGCAAATGTCATAATAGCGTATGTTTATAGCGGTGGTGGTGGTTATGTACTGTGGAGTATGTTTATAGTATTTAAGGACAAAAAAGTCCCAGAAAGAAGGAACTATCAAAATGGGGTGACTTGGCCAAGGAAGAACTTCCAGGAACAGGCACTTTTAAAGTCATGTTTTCAAGGTTGTTGTTGTTGTACCATGGAATCGGTTCCGACTCATAGCTGGACTGCAAAGTTGGTTTGAACTGCAAGGTCGACGGTTCAAACCTCACAAGGTTTCCAAGGTTGCAAATCTTTATGAGAGCAGAAAGCCTCTTTCTTTTGAGGAACAGCTGGTAGTTTTGAACTGCCAACCTTAATGTTAGCAGCCTGATTTGTAACCACTATGCTACCAGAGCTCGTTATGTTTTGAAGGTTGTTGTTGTTGTTGTTAAGTGCCGTTGAGTCGGGTCCGACCCATAGCAACCCTGTACAGGGTTTCCAAGGGTGTAAATCTTTACGGGAGTAGAAAGCCTCATCTTTCTCCCACGGAGCAGCTGGTAGTTTCGAACCGCTGACGTTAAGGTTCGCAGCCCGATTCGTAACCACTATGCTGGAATGCTAAATGAATGTCAAGAAAGAGGAATGGGTAATCTGGAACAGCACACAGACAAGCATGTGGGCTTTGCTTTCTATGTTCTGCAGAAGCCACATTCTCTGGTTATTGAAAACATATCAAGATATCAAGAAAAAAGTACTGGACCTGTTTATGGTTTATCTGTGACTGATGAGTTACTCCAGGATCTGTGTAAATGGAACCTCGTCAGTCAAGCCTGGATGAAAGCATTGGTTCTGCTACACATTAGCTGCTTGATTTGCTTATGGCAAAGTAAAGAAAGACTTGTTGTTGTTAGGTGCTGTAGAATCAGTTCTGACTTATAGTGACCGTATGCACAATAAAACAAAACACTGCTTGGTGTCCTATGGCATCTTCACAATCGTTGTTAAGTTTGAGCTGCCATGGTGCTAATCCTTTTCATTGGGGGTCTTCCTCGTTTTCTGCCGACCCTCCACTTTACCAAGCATGATGTCCTTCTCTAGGGACTGGTCCTTCCTGATAATATGTCCTAAGTATGAGAGATGAAGTCTGGCCATCCTGGCTTCTAAAGAGTATTGTGGCTGCACTTCTTCCAATACAGATTTGTCTGTTCTTCTGGCAGTCCATGATACTTTCAATATTCTTCTCCAACACCATAGCTCAAATGCATGAATTCTTCTACGGTCTTCTACACAAAGGCTTAGTCTTTGCTTGACTGAGCTGTCTGGAAACCCACAGGAATACCCCTGTTTTTGCTGCCTGTACTAGTGGACCTGACACTCTCTGTCCTGTACTCTGTAGGAGAAAGGCTGACCATTTGTTTCCTTCCTTTCATTCTGGGTATTTCCTCTCTGACCAGAAGGGCTCCCAAGACCTAGTAATGGGAAAGTTAAACCCTGGCTCAGAGCATCTTGCTTGGAGTGAGACCATCATGGGCAGATGGACCCTGCCTTTGTCCAGCACTGTCCATTGGCCGGGTAGCAGGAGGAAGGGATGCCAGTTTTTCCTTGAAGAAGACATACAAAAATGTCCTTTACAATATATAAAAATCTACCCTATAGTTAGCTACAAAGGAGCTCTGGTAGCATAATGGTCACGAGTCAGCCTGCTACCCACAAGGTCAGCAGTTAGAAATTACCAGCAGTTCCATGGGAGAAAGATGTGGCTTTATACTCCCATAAAGATTTACAGCCTCAGGAATCCTGTGCAGGGTCTCTGAGTTAGAACTGATTCCATGGCACACCACCACCACCAGTAAACTACAGTCCTCAGTAAGCTGTAAGAGTCTAGCTTCTAAACTGAAAATTGGAGGGGTAAGATATTACTTGTTGTTGTTGTTAGGTGCTATTGAGTCGATACTGACTAATAGAGACCTTATACATAGCAGAAAAAAACACTGCCCAATCCTCAGCCAACCTCACTATTGTTGCCACGCTTGAGTCCATCGATGCTGCTACTTGGCCAATCCATCTCGTTAGGGGTCTTCCTCTTTTTCTCTGACCCTCCACCTTACCAAACATGATATCCTTCTCCAGCAACGGGTCCCTCCTGACAATAATGTCCTTAGTATGAGAGACAAAGTTTGGCTATCTTGGCCTCCAATGAGCACTATGGCTGCACTTCTTCCAACACAGATCTGTTGGTTCTTTTGGCAGCCCATGGCACCTTCAATATTCTCCTCCAACACCATAACTCAAATACATCAGTTCTTCTACAGTCTTCCTTATTTACTATCCAGCTTTCACATGCATTTGAGGTTATTAAAAATACCATGACTTGGGTCAGGCGCACCTTAGTCTTTAAGCTGACATCTTTGCTCTTCAACACTTTAAAAAGGTCTTGTGCAGCAGATTTGCCTAATGCAATACGTTGTCTGATTTCTTGACTGCTGCTTCCATGAGTGTGGACAGTTGATCCAAGAAGAATGAAGTCCTTGACAAGATATTACTAGGAAGCCCCATTACCAAAAAGGAGGGGTTCATCTGATAATTCTTTATTGTTATTAGCTCCTGTCAAGTCAGTTCTAATTCATAGATACCCCATGTACAGCAGAATGAAACACTGCCCCGTCTTGCACCATCCTCACAATCATTGCTGTTGGAGCCCACTGTTGGCAGCCACTGTGTTACTCCATCTTCTAGAGGGCCTTCCTCTTTTTCACAGTCTATTGTACCAAGCATGAATGTCCTTCTCTACGGACTGGTCTCTCGCTCTTGATCACATGTGCAAAGTACATGAGGTGAAGTCTCACCATCCTAGCTTCTAGGGAGCATTCTGTTGTACTTCTTCCAACATAGATTTGTACACTTTTCTGACAGGCCATGGTCTATCCAGTATTCTTCACCAACACCTTAATCCAAAGACATCAGTTCTTCAGTCTTCCTTATTAATTGTCCAACATTCACATGCAATTGACAATACCATGAAAATACCATGGCTTGGCTCAGGCAAACCTTAGTCCTCATAGAGACATTTTTACTTTTTAACACGTAAAAGAGGTCTTTTGAAGGAGATTTTCCCAATGAAATATGTTATTTGATTTCCTGAATACTGCTTCAGTGGACATTGATTGTAACGTGATGTAAAATGAATTTGTTGACAACCTCAATATACTTCAAAGATACTTTATACTTTTAGAAAACATTTTCAAAGTCATTATCTCATTTGTAGTAGGGAAGACATGGTTATTTCTGTTTTACAAAGGAAAAAACTGGGGTTCAGTCTTAGTTAACTGTTTTTAAGGCACTTAGAAGAAGGGTAAGACGAAAATCAAAGGCTTCTTCTCTTTATATATAACATTTAAATTTTTACTTTAGTGTGATTAATGCATAATAACTGGCACATCTAAACTGTTATTTTGGGGATAGTATTAGGATGAAGGAGCTTCCAGAAATTCAAACTGGATTCAGAAGAGGGTGTGAAACAGGGAAAATCATTGCTGATGTCAGTTGGGTTTTGGCTACAAGCAGAAAGATGTTTTTTGCTTGTGCTTTATTGAATATGTAAAGGTATTCAACTGTGTGGATCATAACAAATTATGGCTAATACTGCAAAGTATGGGTATGCTAGTATACTTAACTGTGCTTATAAGCAACCTGTACATAGACTAAGATGCAGTTGTTAGAACAGAACAAGGGAACACTGAATGGTTTAAAACAGGAAAGGTGTGTGTCAGGATTAGATTCTTTCACCAAACGTATTCAATCTGTATGCTGAGCAAGTAATCCAAGAAGCTTGATTATATGAAAAGAATGTGTCATCAGTCATTAACAACCTACGATATGTAGATGACATAATTTTGCTTGCTGGAAGCAAAGAGGACTTAAATACTTACTGATGAATATCACAGACTATAGCCTGCATGCAGTATAGATTGCACCTCAATGCAAAGAAAACAAAAATCCTCACCACTGGATTAGCAAAGATGTCAGCTTGAGGACTAAGGTTCACCTGATTCAATTTCAGTTGCCTCATAGGCATGTGACAGTTGGGACAATGAATATGGAAGACTATAAAATAATTGATGTGTTTGAGTTATGCTGTTGGAGGAGAACATTAAAAGTACCATGGACTGCTAGAATGAACATATCTGTGTTGGAAGAAGTACAGCCAGAATGCTCCTTAGAAGCAAGAATGGGGAAATTTTGTCTCTCATACTTTGGACATATTGCCAGAAGGGACCAGTCCCTGGAGGACAGCATGCTTTAAAAAAGTGGAGGATCAGTACAAATAGAGGAAGACCCTTGACAAGATAGACCAACACAATGGCATTAACAATGGACTCAAACGTAGCAACAATTGTGAGGATAGTGCAGAACTGGACAGTGCTCCCTTCTGTTGTGCATAGATAGAGTCACTATGAGTCAGAACCAACTTGATGGTACCTAACAACAACATTAGGATGAAGAAGGTACTCTGGTAGCAGAGTGGGTTAAGTGCAGGGCTACTGACTTCAAGGTTGGTGGCTCAATCCTACCAGCTGCTCCTTGGGAAAAAGATGAGACCGTGCGCTCAGATGAAGATTTAGTCTTGGAAATCAAAAAGAGTAATTCTAGTCTGCCTTGTGAGTTGCTGTGTGTCAGAGCCGACTCGATGGCAGTGGGTTCAGTTCTTTTCGTTTATTAGGATGAGGCTGAAAAAAATGTGAATTAAGTAATGATACTAAATAATAACACAGGTAATGTGTGACATGCAAAACTATGAAAATGCAATTTTAACAATGGGATTTTGGAAGTACTTACATTTCCAAACATGTTTCCAATTGAGAGCTCTTACATTAATTATTATACCAGAAATGCTAAAGGATAGATTATAAGAAAAATTCAACAATATGTGAATGACTTTTTTAAGCTCTACGAGTATTTGTTAGAATGTTTAAAGGCAGTGATATTTGATCTTTGTATATGCTTTGGAATAAAACCCTTTCTTTTATGGACAAACATCTTTAAAAATTGTCATGAAGCCTTGGGAAACAAAGACTATTGTAGTGATAATTTGATGATGCTGTGAGCTGTTGAACTGGTTCCGACCCATAGTGACCCTGTATAGGGTTTCCAAGAGCAGCTGGTTGGTTTGAACTGCCGACCTTGCTGTTAGCAGTTCAGTGCTTATCCTATAACACCATACCAGGGCTCAATAATTTGATAGGTAATATGTGGCACTGCAGGTTAATGTGCTGGACTGCAAGGTCAGTGGTTCAAGTTTACCAGCCACTCCTAGGAAACCCTATACAGGGTCACTATGGGTTGGAACCAACTTGCCAGCACTTACTAACAACAACATTATCAATTATATTTTATATTAAAATTCAGTATTGTAATTCAGGAATTTAGTCATTGGTTCTCACTGTCATATAATTTATAGATGGTAATGTGTTTCTAAGAGCTCTGGTAGCGTAGTGGTTACAAATTGGGCTGTGAACCTCAGGGACAGCAGTTTGAAACTACCAGCTGTTCTGTAGGAGAAAGATGAGGCTTTCTACTCCCATAAAGATTTACAGCCTCAGAAATCCTATACAGGGTCGCTATGAGTCAGAACTGACTCCACGGCACACAACAACAACAACAACAACGTGTTTCTAGAATCCTGGCGTAGCACTGTGGGTTAGTGAGCTGGACTGCAAAGCAGGTTTGAACTGCAAGTTTGGCGGTTCAAGCTCACCAGCTGCTCCTCAGAAACCCTATACAGGATTGCTATGAGTTAGAATGGACTAGAAGGCACTTAACAAGAACAACAATGTATCTCTAGGATTCCAAGTGGTGCAGTGGTTAAAACACTCGGCTGCTAACTGAAGAGTCACTGGTTTGAGCCCACCAGCTGCTTTCAAGAAAGATGTGTCAGTGTGCTTCCGTAAAGATTGCGGCCTTGCGACTCTATGGGATAGGCTTACTCAGTCATATAAAGTCACTAGGAGTTAGGGCTGACTTGAGGGCAATAGATGTTTTAAGAATATGTATCTACGTGAAATTCTAAAAGTTCAGCTGAAGCTCTTGGCATGGACAAAACTTCACACTGTATTAATTTGTTGTTACCACTATCGCTAAACTTCACACAGATGACCTTCTATGGCCTTTGATGAGAAGTCCTTAAAAGGATTTCTAAGAATGCAAAAGTTAGAGCAGTCTTATCTAAAGACGATTAGTTTCACAACTAACTGGAGAGAACAGTGAGAATTCTGGCTCTAGAACAACATGTTAAACTACTTGGGAGGATCCCTTCAATCTCACCAGTGAGTTGGCTTCAAGGTAGGTGTAGGCTGGGATGGGGCCCTGTACCCTGAACACAACTATCAGACTTATCTTCCGAGTTCTGAGGGGTGGAAAAGCTTTGAAGAAGCTCCTTCCTTATCTTTCCCGTCCCTTCCCCCGACTGTCCCCTGGAGCCTTTCTGATTTTAAAAACTTTGGGTCTGGAGCTATCAGTGGAGACTAGGAGAGAAGAGTGCACGCATGTCCCCAGTGCAGCTCCTGACAGGACAGCGTTGGCCTAGAGAGGATGCCAGTGGCCATCTGCTCCAAGCAGCACTTCTGTGGCCTTCCACCAAACAGAAAATGGAAAATGTACAGGATGGCCACATTCTGAGGGGGCATCCAGAGAGTTGGTGGCTAAAACAAAAGGTGCACAGAGATAGAGAGAGAGAAAAGGGCCCTTTCTTCTCTAGGCTCCCTGTTTAAGGTGACTTGATACCAAGATCAGGAACATGGGTTTGAGATCAACTACACACTTGAATTTGAATCCATGTTCTGCTTTTTCCTAGATGTATGACCCAAAGCAAGTCAGTTTCCCTTCTGAGCCTCAATTTTTTTACCTGTAAAATGGGGATAATACCTACTTTGTAGGGTGCTGTGAGAATTAAATAAAACAGTATGTGTATGCTGAAATGTACATAAACTGATGAACTGATGCATGTTCTACTTTGAATAGTCTCACAATAAAAATAGATAAATTATATTTAAAAAAATTATAGTATGCAATAGACAGTTACATAATAGGTTCTCAGTAATTGGGAACTGCGCTATTAACTACTACCAGCTAGTTAGCACTAGTTAGCACTAGTTAGCACTAACTGCTGCCACTACCATTACCAATACCTGTAATCGGATTACTATTCAGACTGCTACTGTTCTTGTTAACCAGAAATTATTTAATTCTACTGATTGCAGTGTGGCATTGTGAGTTAATGTGCTGTACCCCAAAGTCATTTGAACCGCAAGGTCAAGGGTTCAAGTTCACCAGCCGCTCCTTGGAAACCCTATACAGGGTCGCTATGGGTGGGAACTGACTTGACAACACTTCACAACAACAACAATCGCAAGGAAGCCCAGTAAGCAGCAGAGCATTTGAACAATAACAGGATTTTATGATTTCATAGTAGCTTTGAGGGTATTGAGAACTGGTATTCTTGAAGATGCAATGAGTAAAGGTAGACTTACAGTCAATGTTTCTAGTCCCTTAAAGAAACTAAACTTAGGGGTATTATATACGTGTCAAATGTAAAAGATTTAAAACACTAGAATATCAGCTGGAGGAGAAGCTAATTGGATGTTGACCCTGGAAGTCTGAACTGAATGAGAACAGATTTTTCTTTCAGCAGAGGATGAACAGGGGCAGGAAGAGGGTCAACAAAGACCAGTGATCAGATGCATTTGTTAAAAAGGGGACATTCTTTGGAATGGAGAACTGAATGGATAAAAAATTACTAGACAGCATTACAATTTACTTTAAAAAAAAAAACACAAAAAAAGACACAAAATTATTTAGCTTTAGCTCTAGATAGAAAATGGGGAAATTAATGTGTTGTACATTGGTAAGGCTTGAATGGAAAGGAGATTAATTTGGGACTTTATCAATAGCTTTAAAAAATCAGAGAGGAAAAGAAGCATTAGAAAATTTGAAAGTTGGACTTAACAGGGTAAGGCAGGGAAGGTGGAGGTAGCTAAAAAGTAGGGAAGAAAGCTGAAATGAATTTTTGGGTCAATTATCATAATATACAACCAATATCATCTCATCTACCTGCCAAGCAGTCTATGGGGGTGTTATTGGACCTAAGTTACCTTTACTTCACTAACTGATTGGGGTCCCTTCTTCATGTAAAATTCTCAGAGTCTACAAAATGGGAAGAGAAAGGTTCACGTTAGTAAAACTTCAGGCAGAATGATCAGACAGGAATAGACAAGTCTTTATGCTAAATATCTTTTGAAAACAAAATCTAGAAAAGCAAATAAAAAATATGCTATGTGGGAAACTACCTACCAAGGTGAAAACAATCAGTTGTGTAAAGATTACTGAAATGTATAGGATTTTTCAAATATTTGCTAGCAAATTAGATTTTGTGCTTAACATTTGTTAGTTAAAAAATTGTTTTATTGAAATATAATTTATATAGCATAAATTCACTATAAATGTAAAATTAAATGTTTTTTTGTAAATTATATAAGGTTCTGTAATTAATTTTTTTTTAACAAAAATAAATACATAATAGGCCAAATGTTTAAATATTTCTGGGCATCTATGATATTTTATGCCAAATTTAAACTGGTCTTGCCTAATAGAAAAGCAAAGAAAAAAATGCTATTTTCTGCAGTTTCCTTTCAGTGAAGACCAATGTTAGACTTCTTTTATTTTATAAACTGTAGGTTTATTATTTTTTTGGAAAACAAAATATAAATGACCTAACATTTATTAGAAAGTATTTTGAAATTTAAAGACTTACTGAGACAGTGGTAAGTTTTTCTGAATACAACTGATGAACAAGAATTGAAACTATTTTTCTACATTATGTTTTTCTACAAGAAAGCAAATGTTCAATATCATACATGAGGGTCTTCAAAAACTTTCTGGAAACATGGAATTTTTCCAGAAACTCTTTGAAGCCTCCCTGTATTCTGTCAAAAGTACATCTAATTTGTGTGTGTGTGCAATTATTGTCAGGAATTTGAAAACCACTTAACTAAACTAAACTATGTCTGGTGTGTACCTTTTTCTATCCAAGATGTTACGGGGCTTATGTGATACAGTAGATAGAATTCTTTGTTCTCTACGGGAATGCTGAGAAACTCCCCCTTCCTTTTTTCTTGGTTTAAATTTCTCTTCCTATTGAAGATCACCAATGCAAACTGAAACAACTGGTAATTATAGAAATGCTTGCTTTATGTTTTTAAAATGAGATACCAGTTGTATTTTTACCTGATCCTATTAAGGCGCTGCAGGATAATGCACTGACTGTAAGATTGGTGGTTCAAACCCACCAGCCACTCCTTGGTAACCCTAGACAAGGTCACTATGAGTTGGAACTGACTTGATGGCACCTCTGTACTTTTAGTCATTTAAAGTAGAAACTCTAGAGATGGTGGTGGTGGTGTATGAATGAAGATATGGTAAGAAAGGGAGAGACCATCGTAAAGAGAAGGAGGACATAGCAATGAACTCATGAAAAGGAAAGTGAGGAAGAAACTGGAAAGCCATACATAGAAACACACATCCGGACCATATGTATTAAATGGGAGAACTACCATACGATAGAAGCAGGAAGGGAGAGAAGGAAGATATGTGTCGGGAGTATACGTGTGTAAGGAGGGAGGGAGGCAGATACATGTAGCAAGCAGTAGAACCATCATTTCATGGCCCTTAACTGAATATTGCTATTAAAGAAGTTCCTTCAAGCATAGGCATGATCAAGGCCAGGACTTTTAATATCTAACCTTGATCAAGATGAAGCAATAGGTAAAATATTACCTCTCTGCCAAAGACTCTCCTCTCCTACTCTGAAAGTTTCCAATCCACCTTGGGAGATTAAACAGACTAAACAGTTATTAAAATAACTAAAAACATGGACTATAGTTTGCAGTGATGAGAGCCAAGAAAAAGTCTTTCAGGGGCAGACAGGTAGGCAGTTATGAAGGACCGAACTGAGTAGGTAGGAAGGGCATGGGATGACAGTTGAGAAGATTGGAAAGACCCTCTTTTCTTCATCAAGCCAAAAAAAACCAGTATGACTACGAAAAAGATACTGATTTTGAACTATCGGAATTCACGTGCTGTTTGTGACTGAATAGTAATGTTGGCTGTTGGTGTAGGGATTCACTGTGACCAAATTAGAACCACATTTATGCTGTGTTCACATCTTTTTCTAAAAAAAAATCCTGAATTCTGATCCCTGTTCTACCGTCACCGTGGCCCTTGCTGAGTTTCAATTTATTAAACTGTAAGCTGAAAGGATTTGACTAGAAGATTTCTGAGATTTCACTCAGCTAAAAAAATTACTGAAATGGAAGTAATTTAAAATCTGGTAAATATACACCGGAATAAAAATATTTTTGTTAAAATGTCCTTAAAGACACATTATAAATTAAATAATTTTGAAAGTTATCAGATTTAACCTATATGCAAACGTTCTTGTAATCTAATACTGACCCAGCCATTTGCCACTAAAATATGTATTTAAAAATACTATATTCACACACACATACACATGTATATAGAGTGACTGTATATATATTCAAATGCTATGTAACACATTTATATACCATATATATGAGTTATGTCCCTTCCTATGTTGCAACATATTAGACAGAAATAAGTATACAATAGACAATGAGGAGTCCTGATGTGATGCTGTGGTTAATGCGCCAGACTGAAAAGCCATTTGAACTGCAAGGATTTCCTCGGAAATCCTATACAGGGTCGCTATGGGTCAGAACCGACTTGACGGCACTTAACAACAACAACAACAACAAAGCACTGTTTAGCTAACAGTTTCCAAGTTTCTGATAGTGATAAAAAACAGTATGTTCATATAGGAGTCTTGATAACATAGTGGTTACACACTGGGCTGCTAACTGAAAGATCAGCAGTTCAAATCCACCAGCCTCTCCACAGGAGAAAGATGAGGCTTTCTGCTCCCATGAAGATTTACAGCCTTGAAAACCCTATACAGGATCGCTGTGAGACGGAACTGACTCCACGGCACACAACCACCAACTACCATATCTATGTATAGGAGATAGAATAGGAGCAGCACTGAAATTTTATTTCCTTGTTTTAAATGTTTAAAACTTACAAAGTTATCAATCAAACCAAAGTCAAAGTAGTCACTATCAGCAGCTTTTCTATGAACGTGACTTTTTAAAGTCAAAATTATGACATGTTGTTGTTGTTAAGTGCTGTCGAGTTAGTTCTACCCATAGTGACCCCGTATAGGGTTTACGAAGCGTGACTGGTGAGCTTGAACCACCGACCTTGTAGTACAGCGCATTAACTCACAGCGCCACATCAGGGCTCCCATAGTATAGTTCTGAAATATATAGTTCTGAAACATATAGTTCTGAAAATGTTAAGTGAGCAAGGAAATAAAGGGATACATGTAATTATTTTTTTAAATCTCAGGAGTAGAGTTAGGTACCTCCATCGTTCATGATCACAGATATCATTTGGTTCTAATTTTGGTATCACTGCTCACAAATAAATGGAAAAGGCTGTGGGTGCTGAGGACGGACAGGTGTGGAAGTCACATTGTCGTTTATGAGTGGAACCAACCCTTTTCAGTTGACAAAGACAACAACCAAATCTTTAGATAGTTTATTTGATCCTCCGTGACAGTAGGATTTCTGGCTCGTGAATAAACGGAAACAGTATTTTTGGCTAGAGAGACGTCTGAGTTCTTCTCAGGGAGCCTTCTAGAAGGCCATCTGGACCAAACATATTTCTTTGTAAAGCCCTGATTTTGGCAATGCAAATGTAAGATGTGTGAGTCACAATCGGACACCTATGGAAATACTATGCTTTCAGTATTTGGGGGAGTGATAGAAATTCATTATTGTTTGTAATTTTCTAGTAGAAAAGATACACATAAGAGGGGGGGAACCCTCTTTCTTTAACAAGATATAAACTCCTAATTTATATTCTAGTAGTAGATTTGCTTATTAATGTAAGCATATTGACTGTATTATTCTCTTATGAATGAAATTAGAACATTTGAGTTATATGTGATATTTAGCTTTGTCTCAGGTAGTGACCTTGTTTTTCACCTGTAAAATTGTTGACTGAACTTAAATTTTAAAGATGAGTCCTTCCTCTTCTTTGAGCCTTATCTAGCTTGCAAAGAAAATGAAAAATATTCAAAAAGTTAATGAAAATTCCTCAAAAGCTGAATAAAGGGCTAACAGTAATCATATGAAGAAAGGAAAAAGAGTCCTTAGAAAAACTAAAAATAAAGCAAAGCCATGTTTGCAGCTGAATTCTGAAGCCTTTCAAAAATCTATCAATATTTTACTGTTCTGCTAAAGTCTCCTTTATTGTATAAAGTTTCCTGCTAAGGTCTCCATTTGGGAAGAAATGGTAAATTCTTATATTAAGATTTCTGGTGATTAGTGATCACTTAAAAAGCAATGGACTCTTCCCTTTATGCCATTTTTGCCTAAGAAATGATGAATAACACAATGCAAAAAAAAAGTACTAAATTCATACACACTATGAACATAAAAAAAAAAACCCACTATCATTTGTTGTGAGTGTATTTATTTATAGTATGAATATGTATGCATTTATTTATATACAAATTATAGTTTCTATTGATATCAGTTAATATTACCTGCATTATTATGGGTTCTTATGTGAATTAGCCAATTTTTATACTACATTAAAAATTCTAAGTTAATAAAAAATAACTTAAAATTCACATTTTAAATGATATCAGTTCTGAACTCAGATTTACGAATATTTTTAGAATGACCATGATCATTATGAGAGCATAAATGTAGAATTAACTTTTAAGTAAATGTTTTACAAATTTAAAACAAATTACATGGCTAGTGCACTTTTACCAAATAATTTGAAGATAAAAGAGTTAATGACATGCAAGTTGTATTTCATAGTATAATTTTCTTAAAGGATGGGAAAAAAAAGAATCAGGTGATTAATAATTTGTGGATGAATTTCTCACAACTGATGACAGATAAATTAGAAATATTTTAGTTTATATGAAGTAAAATAGGAGCATAGGCTATATAGAATGTTTAATTTTGTACCACAAAAGCTAATGAAAAGAAGATGATATACAGAACCTAATGCCAGTCTGTACACCTGCGTCTTATTAGTGGGGACTGTTGTGCTAAGCAAATATTTTTAGTTTGAATGTATCTTTCAGTTTCCTGATACAAAGCAGTCCCGGTGTTAATATCTATCAAACAGTGAATAGTCATATGAGCTGATTATTATTTTTCAATGTGAAATATTTTTCACTCACCAATAAACTAAAGGCATCAAACTTTATTTCCTTAGAATTTCTAATTAAAACATAACATTTCCATATACTAAAGATTGAACCCTAACAATTTATCTGCTCACAGTCTAAGGAGTTCCATGATTCTTGTTATTTGGAGGGGACTGAAAGAAAAAGGCATAATGTTTATTTTTATTACTATTATTATTAATATAACAATTATTATTATTTCTTTAGAGAACACAAATAACCAAGCATCACCTGTGTGAACTCAGCTATATTTCCGTCCTTAGGGCAGGGTATAATTTAAGATGGAAGAAGAAAGAAGTAGAGAAAAGTAAAGATACATAATTTTGCCCTCTTGGGATCATTTCTACTTAAAAGCATTATTTGGATGAAATTTTTATCAGATGAGAAAAGAGTTTTTTTTTAGAAGTTTGTGAGTGTCTCTCTAAGACATAAACCATCAGTTTTCCATCTTTGAGAGTCACCTGTGCTCTGGACAAAGTATCAGAGTGTTCCTGTTTTTACCAGTGATTCACGTTTAAATGCAACAGATTAGATGTTTGTTGGAAGTAGCACTTTATACAACTGAGCAACCTATTTAATCTAAATCTTTACAAACAGAACCCACATTATTTAAACCCCAAGATCCCCTCAAGACCCTGAATCACCTACCTGCAGACCCAATTTTTGTGACCAGCCAATTTACAGGCAAAGTGAAAGAAACATGTTAACTGGATAAAATAACCGTATGTCCCCACTGGAAGCCCCATTACTTGAATCGTTTAAATCTTGCTGGACAAAGCTCTAAGAGAATTTGCTGTAGGAAACAAACCTACACTAATGGGGCCAGGAAGAATTGACCTAATAGTTAGTCACCCTTCTACTTTAATTTCTGTGGTGTCACATAGTGTGGACGCCCCAATAAGAAGGTGTTTCTTTTCTTTCTTTCTTTCTTTTTTATAAAGTTCATAATTTAACATTTAAGTTCCCATCATCAAAAAATATTTTGGAACAATTTTCTCTGGGAATACCACTTTCAAAATACAATGTAAAGTGTTGTATTCAACATGCAAGAACTTCATTGTCAGTAAAGTAGTGATTCTAGTTTGGATTTTGTTTGATGGGTACTGAAAGTTAGGGTAACCTTGCCCCCCACCCCCTGCATAGCTGCTTACAATGACAGGTGGCCTCTTTGACCTGTTAGTGTAGACTGTTCATGAGAAACCCATTTTAGACTGCTACTGGATGCCGTGTTTGGTACAGACTGGAACTCTGCTATGTATGTCATTTTAATGGTCCAGCTCCTGCCTCAGTTTATTACAGAGTTTCAGAAGGAAATATTACCGTATGCATAGCCTCAGTTGGCATAAGGTATCAGTGGTACAAAAGTATTCACTGAGTATGTATATAGACAAGGATCGAGAGGGGAGTGGATAGAGTTGTTTGCAAATATGAATTAAAGTGTATATAGTTTGACATTTTTTCAAACATCTATTTTTATTCATGTAGGATCTAGATTTTTTTTGTTAAGATAAGGAAATATATAAAAAAGATAATATCAACAAAATACTTTTCTGATAGCCACTGTTGGTTGGAAAGGAAAAGAATAGGTGTAAATTGGAAGTTTTCATTTGCACATATTTTCTTTGGGTACTATGTGCAAAGATGAATCCGTCTGTGTTTGTGTGTGTATATGTGTGTGAGAGTAAGCATGTGTACATGCTGAAAGTTGAAGTCAGGTAACTAAAGGAAAAAGGAGGGAACAACCCTTTTAATATTGTTACCCACTTTAGCAAGTCCTTAGGTTTTCAGGTGTTTTAACTTCCAGTCAAAGGTGCAAGTGATACTTCTCACATTGATGTCACCACTGAAAACCAACTTTTTTGTTTGTTTTGAACCTTAGAATCTTAATAAGCTTTCAAAATTATCCCTTCTATATAATTTTGTGCTGTAGACATCAAAACTTCACTTCTCCTGTAAGTAACAGGGCTGAGTTTGGATAGGCGCTCTAGGATAGGTTTATAAATGCATCTTTCCCCCCTTTCCACTTACAAAGAGGCAAATGGTATTATTGCAAATAACCTTTAAGATAATTAACTGACAATGCTGCAGCTAGCATAAAATCTTCCTTCAGGCGACACCTAATTTCAGTGTTACTGGCACAAAGTGGAGACAGATTGTGCATCACCACTGCAATATTTACATAGCAGAAACCCACAGAGCAGGAAACGCCAGACTCAATGATGCACTAAATTAGGAACAACCGTACTCCACTGTTAATTTGCTTTCTATTCTATCCAAATCTCAGGTCCAGAAATTGGTACAAACACATATACAACCTCCCACTCTTAAACGACTAAACCTGAGGAGATTTTTGTATTCCACACCCCCCCCCCCAAATTAAAACAACTTGAAATTTATTTCTTTTCTCCACAAGAAACATTTGGTCAAACTGTGTTTATTTCATTACAACTTGTTCTCACTTTGATCTAAAATTATTCTCATATGAATACTGCATCCAAGACTTTAGAGCAAAACTAATAGACTTTTTCTCTTTTCTCTAAGCCACCAATATAGTTTATGAAATGAATAAAATGAGAGGCTTGAGAACAGTTAGTGAAATAGTTAGTACAGTGGGACGAGCCAAATGTACTTTAAATAATTTTCTCACTGATGAATTCTGCCTTCGCCACCGCCCCCCCAAAAAAAATCACATACACACACAAAACAAAAAATACAGTGAGTTTTAAAACACTATTCAAACAGTAATTTTTTCTCATTCTTCCCCACAGCTGACTAGTATTTTAAACACCAGTTTCATCCAAGGCATTAACAAAACATTTACCTTGCCTAATTGTTGATGTTCTTGAAAGGCACTAACCAGTTCTTCAGCCCACTTAATTTTTTCAGGAGAAGGAGAAAACTGCTCTTGGACCGTGGCAATTTGGTTAGGGTGGATCACCTGCTTACCTACAAGAAGATTAATAACGCTGGAAACATGAAACAACAAACAGATGTTCAAACAAAATGTTTCAAACATGCGATACTGAATACCTCATAGACTGTCTATTAAATAACTAATTATTTTAGAACTTTTTTTTTTTTTTTTTTAAAGAACTGCAATCAGGCAGGCTTTTCTAGAATACCACATAAGAACAAATACAATGGAAGTCATTGTTTCCGACCCTATAGAAATGCCACCTAAGTGCAGATAATCTCTCATTTTCAGTTACAGGTGGATTGACGAGGCCAGCTCTTTGAATAATAACTGCTTTGGCTGGAACGCTAAAGGATAATGTCTGCAAATTAGTGATTCTTTTGAGTTGAAATACAAAAAACCCACATAAACGATAATTCTCTCAAATTTTATCAGTTGTCTTTGGCTTATTTTGTAGGAGTACCCTCCCTCCCCTGATGTCTTTTCAAAGTGGTCTGTTGCTTTTCATACAGATTACAAAGTATTTCAACTTTAGTAATATCAAATAATGCCTTTTGATAATACGTTTAATTTTCCTTCCTTTTGAGAATGAATCATGGATAGCCACTAACACAAAACTGAATTTCAGTGAAAATATTTTGTTCGGTACAGTAAAAGAGAGCACACATTTGAACACTATGGTCTTTAGATTGCATTGTTTAAAATTTTTGACAATAAAAATCACAGACATTTTCTCTATACAAAAACATCCACATCGCTCCTTTTGGTTTAAAGAAGGAAGAATATATATTTCCCCTTACATAGGAATTTACACACCCCAGAAGAAATTTTATTTCTGTACTACTAGCTTAAAAAAAGACTTATTTCTTTTTGAAGTTTAATCATTTAAAATGAAAACATACAAAGATTCAGTTTCAGGATTCTGTAAAATCATGCAGTCGTTAAAAACAATTTAATATTCAGGGAAATGTGGAATCTAATCAGGGCATTAACAAAATGCAACACTGTAATGTTACAATAATGATGAGATGATATTTTATTACATGATAAGTTTATGGACGGATTTGGCCATTTAAAACAAAGGTGCACTTAATGATAATTTACTCTAGGCATGTCTGTTGTTACATCAGCTTGCTTTGCCTTTGAAATTGTAAAAATTTTAATATTTAGTGAAGGCAAATTATATTCTTGAAATTTACAAAGTCAAACCCTGTTATTGCCATTCTTCTGTTGAATGACAAAAGGAACAACATTTTTGTAAAACAAGATTTCTTAGTATTTCTTTTAAAAGTGTTTACATGAATAAATATAATATTTTATTTACAGTGGCATAAACTTATCTGACCACTAGCATAGTAATAAAACATTAAAGAAAAGAAAGATACTCTAAGTGATTTGAGGAATAATTTCTGAGAGTAAATAACATCAGTAATGATACATGAGAGGTTTTTTCAATAGTAGAAACTGAGATTATATTTAAATAATCTAATAGTTGTTATAATATTAATAAAGGATTCATTTCTGGTAGTCATTTCCTATTCATTGTTAGTCCTGAATTTTATAATTTATGTACATAACTTATACTGATGTATAAAAAGCCAGATTTTGTGGGAACTCCTGGGTACAGGCTCTGTAATTTCGGGGCAAACATACACTCCTCACAATACTGTGACACTGTTAACAGCTTTCAAGCACCAAGATTTTGGTAATGAGGTTAATTTTAAGAGATGTGCTAGGTTTTAGAAATTTATAGACATTCATCTTATATATAAAGTTCTCTTTTGCTGTGTCTTATGTACCCCCAAAACTATATAATAGACTTAAATACCATTCGGGAATGATGCAAATATTTTATACAGAAGAGATGCTATTGACAAGCTACTGAGAAAGAGTACAAAATTGGAAGACATTAAAATTTATGACCATGAAATCCTTTTTACAGTACCACTTGATATATCGTACTTTAAATCAATACCTGTCAAGTCTTTTAGGTAACAGTGTGATGGTGTTATTTTTGTCTTCTACAAAAGACTGCAAAAAGAAGTAGAAAACCTGTAGTCCCTCGTATTTATAATCTTTCTTCTCAGCAGGTAGAACTAGAGTAACTGGAACGACTAAGTTAGCTGTTAAAGCTTTATTCCAAGATTTATTTTAAGTTTCTTTTTGTAAAAATATCCCTAAAATTCATGGCCATTTATATAGTTAATACACTGATTCTAAATCGATCTACAGGGATTTTGGCCCTGCAAAACAATGAGTGTCGCAAACAAAATACAACCCACTGTTTGCTGCAAGACAAACATTTAAGAAAGTATAACTCAATGAAATATATTGACTTTATAAAAGCACCGAAAATCTTTATAAACTGGCTTAGTATTGCTTATCAGTATTATTCTTTCACTGGACTTTAAATCTTTTGATCACTTATTTCAGATAGGACTTCTGTCTTCCCCCTTTTTCCCTTCCTTCTTGTGTAAAGCCCAAGTCTGACAATTAAATGTCAAATAATTAGGGCAAAAGGATCATAAGTGGTCTAATAAACGCACTATAAAGTATTTATTTTTTTTTAAATTCTACAAATAATTCCATATCTTATTATCTGACTAAATGTATCTTCTTGGTTTGTAGAAACATAATCCAAACAAGAAATGACCTTCTCTGTAAAAATTTCATCATGTTTAAGCCCATCCAGGGACACCAAAAAAAACAAAACAAAAAGTTTGACACAGTTATGAAGTGACGCCTAGTTTAAGTTCACTTGAATATAAAATGGACACTGTGCCCTCTGTGTCTCCCCATTCTCCCTGCTTCTTTTTTTTACTTAATAAGCCCTGTTGTTGTGAAACAATAGTGCCAGGCCCCTAAGCTCCTCATGACCAATTGGGCACAGTCTACAAATTTAAACCTGATCTGAAATAACTCTTCGGCGATTGGATTAGGGACCAATTTAATTCAGTCCTATATGTTGGACAAACTCTCAAACTACCTTATAAGTTCTGGAGAAATCATTTAGCCCAGAGGAAGCTGAATCTTGCCCACGTTACTGAGTGATGGTGATAGAAGCCAGCATCAATTCACTGCTTTCTGTTGTTTATTGAATTGGTTTCCATTTCAGAGCAATATCTGGCTGTTTGGGAGCCAATGCCACACATTTTAGGCTAACAACATTGGCATCGATTGGATAAACTTCATGACATTTTTCTCCATGTTTTCCCTTTGAGCAACATCTCAACCAGTCTGATGTAGTAGGCCCCAGCACCATGGTTGTGGGAGAGCGACCACTTTTTCTTTTTCAATTGCTAGTAAATATAGGAGATGCAGTTATTAATAGTTGAGATCTTTGAAAAACATTTCTCTGTAAGGGATCATATTTATTTTAACTCTTAATGTTAAAAACCCAATAACAAATGTCAGAGCTGTACTTAATTGTAATATAGCACTAAAATTGCTTCTTAAGTCTTTCAACTGTATTTTGGGTTAAACCATGTTGCATTAAGATGGCTTTTAAATTCAAGGTTACTTTATGAACTGCTTCTTTCATAATCCTTAAATGGATACATTTCAGACATCTTTATAACATAGATGCTTCTTTCTTTTCCTTCTCATTTAAGCACATTTAAAAAAAAAATATGATATTTGTCTGTGTTTTTGGTAAAGGTTTATGTTAAGTTTAGGTTCCCATCCAACAATTTCTATTGTTAGTGATACTGCTTACATTCTTTACAATGCATGAATATTCTTAGTATTTCCGTTCTGGTTGTTCTATGCCTATTAATCTAGCTTCCCTGCTCCCTTACCTTCTCATCTTTTTTTTAAACTAATTGTTGACCAATTGGTCTCATATAGATAAATGGTTTTATACAGGAGCACAATATTTACAGTTGTTACTATTTATTGAGCTAGTGTGTTTTTTAGCTACAAGGTGCATCTCAGAGGTTAGTTTTAGTTCATGATTTGAAGAATATCTCAGGGCAATAGTCTTGGAGATTCCTCTGGTCTTAACCAGTTCAGTAGCTCTGCCTTTTTTTTTTTTTTAAAAAAAAAAAGGAATTTGAAGTTCTGTTCTATTTTTTCTCCCATTCTATCAGGGCACCTTTCTGATATTGACACTTTTTAGGACTTTAAGCTTAACTACACAATAAAAAAGCTTACAGTGGTTTTATCCATGATTGTATATTTGTGTGGTTGTGTGTGTGTGTGCGCAACCGTACACTACACATATGACCTGTGTATAAAATCCTATTGTGGTTTTTCAAAAGAGCAGATTTCTGTTGACAAAACAAAATCTTCAGTTCCTCCCCTGGCTTTGAGTGATGGGGCACACCAACCAACAGCTATCTATCTGGATTGTAAGAGACCCGTTGGTCTTTGTGCCTGCCAGTACCCGCAGGTGTCGCCAGGACGTGAGTGGTGGGTATGAGAGAAAGGAAGGGCTTGAAGTCCTGGGGGGAGGGGAGAGAGGAAACTACTTATGAGTGAAAAAAAAAACAACAATGAAGATCTCACCAAAATTGTTTTCAGAAAGAAATGAATATTTTGAATATTTTAGCAAGTTTTCTTTTACCTCATAAGCCCCCACTCATTTTACTCATCATAATCAAATTCTAATGACACTTTACTGCAATAACTGTAACAAAAGACTTATTAGGACAGAATAAAAAACAAATCTGTCATTAATGGAAAAAGCAAACAAAATGAGGGATATGTGTTTTTGACTTGCAGAGGCAAAGAAAAACCTTATTGTCTGATTATTAGGTTCTTATTCTGGATGGCATTTCCATAATTCAGATAGTGGAATAAGTCTATAAAATAGCTAATTATATGAGAAATACTAATTTCTGCTTAAATGCCTCATTTTTTCCAGAAAATTTTGCTAAGCTAGATCCTTTTCTAAGATATTGTGAAGGAATCCTACCAGTAAATCCCATGGAAGCTCCTTCTCTTGACTGTCTGAGCAGCCCGTCTCTGTCTCTGAAGTCAATGTACACGAGGTCTATGGCTTGTAGGCCAAAGGCCTTCGCTACAACAACAATCTTTTGTCGGGCGTAAAGAATGTCCTGGGTTTCTTTACTACTTGTCGCACCTGAAAATTAGATGTTGACAGAAAAAGGAAACATTAACTTTGGGAACCAAACCCAGACATTTATTATAAAAACAACTCAGTTGTACAGATAGATATATGTCTCCCTGGGAGTTACTTGCTACTCAAATAATTATCCAGATATAAATGAAGAGGAGGGTGGGTGCAAGCAAATCTATATCTTATATGTATCTATCTTGCCAGGCATCTTTTAGTACATGTAAGGAACGGCTCCCTGCCCGGTTTCAGAAGACAGAACCGGTCACAAGTGATTCCTTCTTGGCATTCTGGAGAGCGCCAATCCATGGACAGAACCACACAACAGTTAACTCCTCACACTGAGCACAGAATTGCCTGTTCTGAGGTTACAATGCTCTGTCATAATTGAAGCTCTGAGTCAAAGGCTTCAGTTTCAGGGTTTGGATGGGTGACTTGGGGACATGGCAGGCACTCATCTTCAGAGAGGCAAAAAATGTCAGTAGCCTTCTATTGCCCACTAATCCTGGAAACAGTGGTATTCAAATGATCACTGTTTCTATCTGGCTATGAAACTGCTTGGGGAATGTTCATGTCTTTGGTTCATGGAGACTGTGGTTCTGGAAATGCTTTCTGTGGTGTTGACCTCACTGGTTTCTAGTTGTACACACACCCAGAGTGGAAGTATAATGCTCCATTGATGGTGAAGCTCAGTGAACACCAGCATACTAATTTGCTGTTGTTAAGGGCCAGTGAGTCTGGTCTGACTCTTAACAATCCTGTAAAGGGTTTCCAAGGACCAGCTGGTGGGTTTGAACCGCCAACCTAGTGGTAAGCAGTCCAGTGCTGATCCTACAGTGCCACACCAGGCATACTAGTTTAATGAATTTTAATAAGAATTCTGAAATATATGCTAAGAGAAAATTAAGATGTATTTCAAACGATATCATTTAAATGTATTATTTAATATAGAAAACAGTAAATTAAAGCAAATGTAAAATTGCCTTAAATTTAGCCCTCAGACTAATATGAAAATAAAGTATTTAAGCAAAGGTACGGTTGTTCATATATTTATTATGAACTAAGTGTATGCCATGTATTCCTGAATACATCTGAGGCTGCAACAGGCTTTTAATTTTTTTATAAATGAACCATAGTAATCATATAATGTTCCAGAAGCTGGGTGGCAATGAGCATTGTCCACTCAGCTGAAAAAGCACTGTCATACTGATAAATACATACTATCATTTATGAGGTATGTTCATTTATGAGGGGCAAATAAAAAAATATACACAGAGAAAGAGAGAGACTATATCTTTGACACCTATGCTGGCTCGAAAGTCTTCTCCTCCAAAAACGACAGCGTCTAGAAGAAGACCCACTTGAGGCCCAGTCTTCAGAGCTTCTTCACAGACGGCCTGTAAGAGAGCAGAGGAGAAAAAAGCAGGTCTCCCAAAAACCAGCACAGTGGAGAGAAGCAGCAGGCTGCTTCTGTTTCTCAGAAACACAAGGCTCCGCCTCTTCACGCAGTTTGGCTAGAAGCAGCCCTAGACATTTAGCTCAAATTTACTCTTTTGAAAGGTATTTAATATTGTCCATATGTATTTATTATATTGTCTTTCTCTATATATAATGTATATATTTACTTTGCTTCATGGATTACACCAGTAGTAACTCATTGAATTTCTAGAGAAACTTGAGGTCACTCGATTGTATTATACATGTTTATGTTTGTTTTTCCTCCAAAATTTACTTTTACTTCAAGAGACTATCAAATAATAAACAAAAAAGCACAGGAGAGAAGGAAGGATGTTTTCAATCGAATGAACTAATTGGCTTATTCGCATCAGGATCAAGATTTCTTAGCAAATGTTATCAGCATTAAATACATAACAAAAATCTACAACTCCAGTGGGAAAATAAAAATGCAACAAGTCATCCAAGATGACAAGTACCTTCAGCATTTACAGATAAAAATAAAGATGAAATAGCCTTTGTCACAGATACATATAACTGAATCTGCAACATGCTATTCATGTGTGTGGGGAAGACATGAGAGCTGGGTGAGGACACTGTTGATTAATTTCAGAAGGGTTGTAAAGGCTTCTAAGTACATTATGGAGTAATAAATGGTTAAAAAAGCTGTTAAAATTAAATCACTATATGAATCTGGTTGCATTTAAGGATGTGCTTTTGATTATATTCAGGGAATGCCAGGTCAGACTGGAAGAATGTGGAGTTAGTTGTGTAAACACACTGATGGTGAGGTGTAAGGCTTGTAACAGCTCTCTCTCTGGCCTTCGCGCCTGGTCCAGTAGTTGTCAAAATTTCCTCACACAGCATTTACTCATATGGACTCTCCAGTATCAATCTACTATCTTTTCCATTTGTTTTTAGTGCTTTCGCCTGCACTCTGAAAAACAAAAGAGGTAGGCTAGAACCTCTGAGAAGGGGGTGCTATACTGATTCCTCAGTTGAGGTGGAAACAAGAGTATTTTGGGAAACAATATAAATGACCACTCTGGTAAAAGGGGGTGGGAAGGGAAGCTAGCTATGAATTTACTAAGACAGGTACTTAAATGCAGCCATGCAATGATTGAAAACACTTGGCTCAGTGAATATTCCTGAATATGTATTAGAAAATATTTTACATTCTAATGTGGCAAAATGAAATAATATACAACAAATTATTTGTGTACATTAACTTACAAATATTAATCTTATCTGCTGGACATTATGGATGATGTCCTGATGTGACAAAGAGGCTAGTAAATTTCCAAATGAAAGGGCAGTTGGTACAAAAGAATAATTCAAAGTTAATTCATAGGTGACAATAAATTTCCATGTTTTAAAAATGTATTAATTTAAAGTATGTATTTATACAGTGAATATATAATTTAAATTATTACTAAGAATACATAACTATTTCACTGAAATATTTATGACTGTGAAGCCCTTCTTTTCTATTTAACCAATTTCTTTGTTTTCTGAGATGCTCACAACCTGATTTTTGGACTAATCCTACAGATCACAAATGGTGCTCAAGATTTACTTTGCTTGTAAATCTTTCAAGAAAAATATTCTAAGTAGCTGTTAAAATTTAAAACAAAAGTTCTCTTTAGGTGATAAATTAAATACTAACTAACCATATTATGATTTTTTCTTACCTTAAAATTGAGCAAACCCATTGCAGTTTCCACAAAAGGGATTAAATTCATTGGTTGTTCAAGTTTTCGGCCTTTTAAGTGGAATGAAAATTTGTCTGAAAACTAAAACCGAAAGTGTCATAGGTGATTAGTGGGGGGGAGTACAATCACTGAAATGCAGACAGAGAGGTAGTATTTAAGTCTTTGACCTGAGGAAGTAATATCCCAGCCTCTTTTCTACACACAAAAGAATTAAAACAAACAAACAAAAACAAAGGAAAAAAGGTAACAGAGTTCCCACCAAACTAAATAGCAAAACCCCAAGCATTATCATTTTTTTTTTCACCCCAAAGGAGCAATTTGAGGCCTCAGAGTTCGAACTGAAAAGAGAGATTCTCAGAGTTTCAGTGCTTTCCTTGAAAATGTATTTACTTAAGGCTTCTGGCCCTCACTTGGGCAAATGCAAATATATATAAGCCCTTAAAACAATGAAGGCTTGCTCTACCTGCCATTCTGTTTTTGTTGCCTGCCCAACACTGACATCAGTCTAACTGTTCAGCAGCCTTCTATATGGAATCCGTATTATTCATTATAGCACAAAACCTTTGTTCAGAAGGTTTTTCTCAATAAATTTTTAGCTTACCTAGGAAGACCTTAAAAAGGAAGTTTAATTCTTTGAAGACCAAAGCTCTCCAATTTTTTCCATGAGACCAGTTCACAGCTAGCTCTGTGCTGCCAGTGGGGTTGCCCAAATTCCAAAATCTATCATCTGGAAACATACAAAAGCTCTTGCACAGATTTCACCCCCACCCCCTTTTAGAAGGAAACCCCACCACTACCACCACACACTCTAAATTGTAAATCTAGCATGTCTATCTAGATCTAATAAGATGTGGGAAGATAAAACAAAAACAAAAAACTCCACAGGTATCATAAAGATATTTCTGTAAATAAAGATGAAAACATACATATCCATTTTAAATTTAAGAAATATTCAGCCATTAATGGATATCAAAGGAAAAGGGAATTTTAATCATCTCTCCATTCAGGCTCACTTGGGTAAATCATATCTAAGAGATTTGCATAAATATAAACCATCAAAGACTTTTCATCTTCAAAGGGGGTTTCAAGACCCTATAAGCTTTGTACTGTAATCATCACAGGTCACAACCCTGCAGGAATAAGGCTGCTATGGCAACATAAAAAAACTAATGCTTAAGGCTTAGCATAATATTCTGACTAATAGAAAGGAAACTCATTTTAAAGCCTGTCAGCCTATTTACCAGAAGCAGGATTAGAGGTGTTATTTCCCCTTTTAGCTGCCCCCTTCTTGCCTGTGCACTCCCCCCCTTAAAAAATCTAATCATTGGGATCTTTAAAAAGCTTTTGAGCAATTTGCAGTAACTTTACAATTAGGCTAAAATAAATCACAGCTTTCAGTAATGAAGAACTATTCCCAGTTGCTCTTGCTGCTTGCTCCCTTCCTCAGACACCACCATTATCACCTCCTTAGCAACTTTTTCAAGGGAAGGAATAAGTCAGCCAAAATGAAGAGAAAGGGTACTATGTAAGGTGACAAAATGTGTATAGTATGTGATGTGAATGAAAATAAAAACAGAATTTGGGTCACATTTAAGCTAGAAAATGAGTAGTACGATATTAGTGCCTTTGGAGTTAAACATGTACTGGAAGGAAATTTTTTTCTCATTTTCAAAAACTTGAAACATTCCTTGCCCCATTCTTTGTGTAATTACAAAAGTCATAAAGTTTAAAAATAGGTAAACAGTTCATAATATAGTCTCTGCTTTGAGTTAAAAAAAAAAAAATCTGTAATGCCTTTTGTTTTTAAGCCAATAGGGACATTAAAAAATTAAATATTCAAATAGTCTAGCCCACCCTCCCCCTCTTTCTTAAAAATTGCATTAAGTACTAACACAAAAGGTAACTAGTGGAGAAGTTTCAATTAATTTTTTCAAAAGGAGACGATTAAATGTTTCCGGCCTGGTAAAGTGTTCATTTCATCGAGGTGGAGGGGACTGGGGGGGAGGGGAAGAAGGGGGGAAAATCACAAAGAAATTGGGGAGGAGATGGAGTAGCAGGGCTCAGCAATTCTTTCAATCCCAGTGCACACCCAATAGTGTGTTGGAAGAATGCACACTGTTCGGGATTTGTGGGAGAATTGTCCCACGACAAAGGAGGCAGAGTTACGCTTGTTATAGTCCAATAAGCCGTGCCAGTCAAACAAGAACCCATACTAGCGACAAAAGGCGAGCAAGAGATTCTCACACAAAAGAAAACAAGTAAGCCCATCTTTTAGTTGTGCATCAGGCTCTGGGTTTTATGCTTCACATAAATACAGACGAAGAGGAAAAAATAAACAGCCAAAAAAGACTTCTGTTAACTATAAATCCTATTTAAATAATTTAATCTTTAGTTGTCTACACTACAGAATGTTCCGCACTAACCAAAGATTGAAAAGAGTGAACAGAAACCCTAGCAGAAGGCTGGTATGTGTCCCCCACACCCGGCCCCCCCTCCAAATTAAGAGTAAGACTAGTGATAAATAGGCATTAACTCTGATAAACCAAAAGGAAATGGTGACTTCAGATTCTATTTCAACCAACTTAAAACATATTTGAATGGGGTAGGAACCCTCAGAGATATTCACATACTCTGTTCATTATCTCCCAGTCTCAGGGTTACCACTAAACAAAACTTTTCATTTTAGTCTGTAAATAATGGCCCCTGAATGTGAGTCTTTAAGAAGAAGCTAATATGAAGCTGTCCAATAGAAATAGAATGGAAGCCACATATGTAACTTAAAATTTCTTAGTAGCTACATTAAAAAGTAAAACAAATCAGGTGAATTTAACTGCAAATAGTATCTTGTATTTAAAATGTACCCATCTGCTTCTGTAAAGACCACAGCCTTGGAAACCCTATAGGGCTGTTCTACTCTGTTCTAAGGGGTCTCTATGAGTCAGAATTCACTTGATTGCAATGGGCTTAATCCAATATAACCAAAAGAGTTTCATTTCAATATATGATTAATATAATAGTTACTAATAAGATATTTTACATTCTTATTTTGGTACCAAATCCTCAAAACTTAGTGTGTCTTTTACATGTACAGCACATCTTAATTTGGACTCACCAAACCATATTTCAAGTGTGGCGCTGTGGGTCAATGCACCAGACTGCAAAGTTCTTTGACTTGCAAAGTCGGTGGTTCAAGTTCACCAGTCACACCTTGGAAACCCTATACAGGGTTGCTATGGGTTGGAATCAACTCGACGGCACTTAACAACAACAACAACAAATATTTCACATGCTCAGAGCTACATGTGACTGGTGGCCATGACACTGGACAGCACATCCAATGTATCTGCATGCATTAAAGAAGTGAGTAGTTTCCTCAGGCATTATAACCGGTAAGCATATTTCCATAGTTCCATCAGCAGCCTTGTAGATAATACTAGCTGCGGCATCGGAAACAGCACTGTTCATATGCCATAACCACTTCCAGCATTTCTAGCTCTTGAGCTCTCTGCCTTGGAGTGGTGCAATGAAATGTTCTTTCATTCAACAGAGATCTGCAGAATAATAGTAACCCCTAAATAAAATCTAGTCTACCCTCCTTTAACAATTAAAACAATCATAACATAATTAGGCCCATTTCAAAGTTTTCTTAAGTAATTTGACATGCCAACCACTTTACATTTCAGGCTTTTATTGGCTGAAAAGTCTATCATGAAACACAGACACACCTGTCAGCAATTAGAAAAGGAAGACATAGAGCACTGTTCAGGAAATAATATCTGCCCTAATTAAAACCATTAGTTAAAAGCTTCCTGTTTATTCCTCCAGTTGCCCTAATGGAATGACCTTTTCCTTCTTTTCTTTATGTCCATTTTTTCATACATGGCTAATGTGTTTTCGCTGTTCATGATTATTTCAAATGGATCTCGGTAAAAGCCATTTGTATCACTGCTCTTCCAGGTGGAAGCCTTGGGGTAGGGTCTGGCAGGATCCAAGTCTCTGGTAAGCTAGCTTTCAGGGATTGTTCTGACTGAGGGACCTATTCTGTCTAAAACCAAATCTGATCAGAAAGCAGAAGCATGTTTTAAAAAGTGGGGCTGCTCCACATTGAACTTTGGGAAAAGTCGGATTCTTTTGGGTAAAGGAAATGGTCTCCTTTTTTTTCAGTTCCCTTCCTCTCTGCTCTGTGTATGCCCTTTCAAGACCTGTGACACCTAAATCCTTCCCTTCTGATTACTCCTCCTTAGCTGACCCTGAGTCTTTAATAAAAGTGAAGCATTAACTACTCACCCATTGAATTTCCTCAGGATTTTCCACCTTGGGTAGCATCAGGCTAGAAGGAAGGACGCGAGATTGCAAAATGGTCTTCAGGTCTTCTTCAGCAAGACCACTGGACACTGAGTTGATTCTCACACACTTTTCTGCTGGGCCAAGATCAAAGTCTTCAAGAGTTCTTACTATTCTCAATCGAGCTTCATTCTGTAAGTGTTGAGAAACTGTCCTGAGTTTATTTTATCCCTGAGAGGGAACACAGTCAAACAATCTATCAAAATGTTATGTGGATTCAGAGTATGAGCACCTTTATTATAGTTACAACTTTCCTGTCCACCAAATAAATGATATTTGAAGTAAGTCATCCAATCTGAAGGGCAGATAATCAATTTCTAGACATCACACAAGATTACTGTAACATAGATAATGTCTACCACATTATACAGCACCCTTCCTTCTAAATAGAAGGATTATCTTTAGCATTATTTTCCAATTTGAAAAATATAATCATTAAGAGAGAACATTTCCAAAGTGTGACAGAGTCTAAGTCCTTTGCATGCATTTTTCTCAGTTAATAACTGAGTTAATAATAAGGTAGATAACATCACATGATAGAACTCTCATCTTTCAGCATATTCACATTAGGGAACAAACACAGTCTTCCTTTTCTTTTTCCATATGCATGGTGGTTTTTTACTCCTTTCTTTCTTTTTTTGCAACTGAATTGAATCTTAACATTTAATTCAGAAGGTGCTCATAGAAAATTGACAGTCCATACTATAATTTAAAGAAAGCTCCGACTTATTCAGCTGGAAGACAATATATAATATCACCAAGAAATCCCACAAAGTGGTAGACAAATATATTTTATTCTTTGATGCTCCACAGTTAGGAAAAGTGTGAAACATCATAAGTCTTTGAATTTGAATTGTCCCCATGTAAAAAACAAAAAACAAAACAGTATGAAATCAAACCTGCTTTTTATTGGCTCTGGGTTGGGGATGATGAAGGTGGGGAATGGGGTGGAGAAAGAGAAAGAGTGCATTGAGGAGGACAGCACTTGAAGTCATTACTTCCTGCCAATTTCAGTCCAAAAACAAATTCCGCCAAGTTGCCAACAGCCCTCAACAAATTCTCATTGTCAGAACGAACACTTATCAAAAGTAGTTTCATTTGGGAAGGCTTTTTTATGATACTAATAAAACTTTAAAGCTTCTCACTGCTGATGGATGTGGTTTAAATCGTTGTCTGCTTTTTTGTTTTTTTTTTTAAAACAAAACAAAAAAAGTCTTAACAATATTCAGTCATTTGAACAGCAATACTTATCTAGAAAAGACCAAAGCAAAGCAAAGATTAAAAAAAAAAGATTGAAGCCAATATTCAGTCTAATTCCAATCAAAGAGACAAACACAGGACAGTAGATTTAAACCAGACGGATGTAGGTCTATGACAGAGTGGAAATAGGGAAGCCTTCCAAATGTGGTCTGAGTTAAACAGTGTGAGGAAACAGTAGCTTAGAGTTGTCAGGTTAGATGGAAACAGAGTACCACGGACCAGTTTGAGACAGCTCTGTGGAATCCTGATTTACAAAGCTTCGACTGCCAATTATCAGGCTAAGTTTAGACAAAAGCAAGAGAGAGAAAGATAATATGGCCAAGAGAGACTTGGTTCCACAGCAGGCCTCTGGTCATCCAACAACCGTGTGCTACCATGGCCTTCTTTCTTCATCACGAAATATTTCAATCCAGTTAGTGAAGGACAGGAGTTAGCTTTAGTATCATGACTCCAAAGCTCTCTAGGAATAAAGGCCTGGTGGCTCCACTTCCAAAGAGAAGCCTGTGGATCACAACAGTCCTATCTATAACCAGTCACAGAGATGGTACAGGACTGGGCAGTACGGTGACATCATGAGTCAGGTGCCCAACTCGACTGCAATTAACAAGAAAACTGAACCATCCAGAGCTGAGTGTATAAATCCTGGGCCTTCGAGAACCGAACACATGCTCTGCTCGGTGTAGCCCATACAGATACATACTGTTCCAGCTTGCAAACATTTCAACTAAGATGTTTTCTTTCGGTACTAAAGTCAGGCTTATAAAGACTATTAGGACAGAGCGAATGGAAAACTAACTCAGTGGGTTAGGCTAAAAGGTATTTTAAAACTTGAATTCTTTGAGTAATCATTTCCATTCTGGCAACAGCAATGTCCTAAATTGTTAAGGTTGGTGTCAAACAAAATACAACCTCTAAGCTGTTTTACTGTTTCATTTGGATTTGAAAGGGACTGTTTGTACAAAGCTCATGTTCTAAACCTGTTTGTGATTTTATCTAAAGTCAGATTGCCATGGTTTCAGCACATTCTGGTTTGCTTAGTAAAATTCAGACCTTGTGAAATTGGCTGCAAACGAAGTACCTAATTCCAATTTTTAGCTAATCTGATTAGTACTTTTCATGTCATAATAATGAGCAGCATATAATCAGGATCTTATTAGACATTTTTTTGGCTCAAAATTAAACTTGAGCTCTTTTCACTTCATCATTCGGTACCTTTCAAAAAATGATGCTTTTTGAGGTATATTTCCACACAACACCCTTATTAACAGACTGTTGCTTGTTGTCATTTACATAAACTAAGTGTGCATCCCTCTGGTATGTATCTCAAAATGTCCAACAACTTCACTGAATTTATACCAACCCACAAGCATGTTGATTTTTTTTTTTTCCTTTTGGTATTTTAATGGTGAAATATGTTACTGTGCTAGCAAACACACCCATACCATCTGTTGGGTTGAGAGGAAGCAGTTTCTAAGAACAATTAAGTTTAGTTCTCAGTGTTCAGCTAGAGAGAGCCACATTCCTCCCAGTTGTGATAAGAGATTCTGTATTCCTCTCTCTCTACCTCTCTTGTACATCTCTCTCAACTCCATCACCTCCCTTTCATTCACTGTTTTTTGTTTTGTTTTTTTCTTCTTTGACTCCTGTTTGGCTGGCTTCCACCTGGTTTTTTCTTCTTTGACTCCTGTTTGGCTGGCTTCCACCTGGTAAGAAGTGACCCAGCCAATTCTCAGAATGGATTTCCAGGTGAATCGCTGAGATTGTTGGGAGACATATACTTCCTGGAGAAAGAAGGAACAGGAAAGGAAATGGAAAAGAACCACTCCAAATAAGAGGGGGGGGGGTTATATTCTGGGAACAAAACCTCATTGTTCAAAATGAGGCTTCCAAATGTTTTAGTACTACATGACAGTCTTGGTAAACAGTTCCCAGTGTGGAATAAACTTGTTCGACTACAATGTGACAAGCTGGAAACAATAGAATAATGGAATTAAAGCCTTTATCAGCGTTACAATCTGTCTCTGAAGAGGTGAATTACCATAATATGTCCTCTACTATATTTGTGTCCAGAGGTGAACTCTGTAGAGCACAGATGACAAAGAAAGCTGGCGCGGATGAGGGTCTTCACAGGCCCCTTTACTGAAAAGTGCTACCAAAGTTCCCACTTTCGATAGATACGCTGCTCAGTGCAGTGAACCAGTGGCTAATAAACTTGTCCTTATACACAAGCCACTGTATTACGTGACTCAGTCTGGGCCAGCAACCAAGGCGTGCTATGATTTCAGACACTGGGTTTTTATTACCTGGGGAAAAGACAGACTCCGGTGACGTAACGCAGTGGATAAATCAACCACCACCAAGATTGTGGACTCCGAAATTAAAGAAGAAAATATGTGTGCAGTTGGTTCAATTGGCACCCATTAAAGCTAATAACTAATCATCCTTGCAAGTTTCGAGCTCAGAATTATCAAATCTGCAAAGAAAACAACATCCGTCCACTTTTACACTCCAGTGGAAGAGGTGGTCCCTCGCGGCGGGGCGGCACAGTCTCGCCATCTGGAGAATAAATCGAGTGTGAAGTACAGTATAGTTTGGGACCAAGCTCCGTGGCAGCAACTCAGCAGTTAGTTCATTAGTTCCAAACTTCCAGGGATTAGAGCGGCATCAATTCTACTGTTGGATACGATAAGACAGACAGGATCCGAGACTCAAGGAGGACAGTGACAACTAGAAGAGTCCCTTGAATTTATTTATAAAACTACTAAGTATAATCATTCCCAAATAAGTGCCTTAAATAACAGCATTATCACAGTCTCATAACATCGGAATTAACCTTTTCCTTCTCCCTGCAATCAAATGTTGTATGTTAATGTTGTATGTAGCTGTTTTTAGAAGGAATCTTACGGAGGTGGTTTAGGCAACCTTGGATACAACAGGGGCAACAGATTAATGAAAAGGAAACCATTTGTACTGAATGAAATTTGGTGATTAAGAAATCCAAGAAGAGTTTTTAGACCCCAGGGAGGTGCAAAACATGGTGAATTTTTTTAAAAGTGTAAATTATTATTTTCATGCTACAAAAGGCAGACTGTCATGCCACATACTGCAATAAATCCTGTCCTTCCTGAACTTGCCCAATTCACCTCTCATTCTTACAAGGATGTCACAGACACAGACTGGTTCAAAAATTTGAGCATGAAGTCCTAAAATCAGCATCTATATGAAAATCATTTTAAAAATGGAAGATTTAACTGCAAAAAGAACTGTTTATGACATAAAATAGATCATCATTAGTAAAATATATCCCTAATATTTGTTGTATAAATGTATACAACTGTATTACAATAACTATTATCGAGACTGTTTTAGTGACAGCATTGAAAAAGGCCAATAAATTCTAAATGATTACAACCCAGTAGGCTTTTTTTATACAAAGAAATAGAATTAACTTTTCTAATACATTTTTTATATATAAAAAAGTTAATTTGCCTGGTTTTGTAAAAAGAAAATTTACAACAATATTGAATAAACTGTGTTTTCTAGTTTAAATATTCATTTGTTAATCCATTCCACAAGCAATTATACACACACACACACATATATAAACATGCCAAATACACTTCTGTTTACTCTGAACACACAGGTTGTAGCAGATAAAAGTTCTGATGTGCTAATCATGAAAGACAGATTAAAGCCCAGGTTATGGTTCAACACTAAATCAGCTTTCTTTCAAAGGGTTAAGAATACATATAGATGGATCACTCATAATATGTAATTGGTATTTTTGCCCTTTGGTGATTTGATTAAAAGAGAGAGCAACCCACAATGATTAGCACTAAAATAAATTTATGAAAAAATTAATTTGAAAGTCTCACAACAATTAAAAATATTTTTGAAAGAAAATACAGTTTTTGCATTTGTCAAAATTCACTGGATGTACACTTAAAATGTAAGTATTTAATTGTATGTAAAATTTTACCTCAAAAGAAATAAAAAACTGCAAACAAATATTGAATTTCAGTCAACAATATGCATTATGAAGTATTTACGAGGAAGTGCTGTTGTCTGCAACTTACTTTTCATAGTAAAACTTAGGAAACAAAATTTAAATGGCTTTAGAATGTTAATAATTGTTGGAGCTGATTGATGGATACATGTAAGCTCTCTTCACTTTTGCTTATATTTGAACAGTTCTGGGTAAAAACCTAAAAATGAATTAATGCCATTAATTTTATTTTTATTTGTTATTTATGGGGCATAAGTTTTAGGAATATATTTTTAGATTTGTAGGTGGGTTTTTTTGTAATGGCTTTATTTAGATGTAAATAATATACTATATGATTCTTCCATTTAAAGTGTATAATGTAATGGTTTTTGGTCTATTCAGAGTTATACAGTATAACCACAATCACTTCAAGAACATTTTCTTCACCTCAAAAGAAGCATCATATCCTTGAGCAATTGTTCCCTATTTCCTCCCCAAACTTCAGCCCTAGGTAACTTCAAATAAACTTTATATTTCTATTTTGTTAAGTGCCATTGAGTTGGTTCCAAGGAGTAGCTGGTGGGTTTGAAATGTTGACCTTGTGGTTTGCATGCAAGTCCAGTTTTGATCCTACAGTGCCACACCAGGAGTCTTTATATCTCTCTAGATTTCCCTATTTTGGACATTGCATATAAATAGAATTATATAATGTATGGTCCTTTGTGGCTGTCTTCTTTCACTTTGAACAATATTTTCAAAGTTTGTCCACTGAAATAAAGCATAAATCAGTTTTTTATTCTTTTTTATTCCAAGTCATACTCCACAGTGTAGTTACACATTTTATTTATCAGTTGATGGACACTGGGTTCTTCTACATTTTTGCGATCATGAGTAATGATGCGTGAACATTCATATACAACATACGTGTGGACATATGTTTTAATTTTTTGGAGGGGTATATACCTAGACTGAATTTACTGGACCATATGATAACTCTATTATTAATCATTTGAGGGCTTGTCACATTGTTTTCCAAAGTTGCTGTGCCATTTGACATTCCCACAATCTATGTAAGCTCGGATCAACCATCAACACCCATGGAAGCAGCAGTCAAGAAATCAAAGGACGTATTGCATTAGACAAATCTGCTGCACAAGACCTCTTTAAAGTGTTCAAGAGCAAAGATGTCAGTTTGAGGAGTAAGGTGTGGCTGACCCAAGCCATGGTATTTTCAATAACCTCATATGCATGCAAAAGTTTGACAGTGAGTAAGGAAGATCATAGAAGAATTGATGCATTTGAGTTATAGTGTTGGAGGAGAATATTAAAAGTACCATGGACTGCCAAAAGAACAAACAGACCTGTGTTGGAAGAAGTGCAGCCAGCTTGCTCCTGGAAGCCAGCATGGCCAGACTTTGTCTCTCATACTTCAGACATATATTATCATCAGGAGGGACCAGTCATTGGAGAAGGGTATCATGTTTCGTAGAGTGGAGGGTCAGAGAAAAAGAGAAAGACCCCCAATGAGATGGATTGGCACAGTGGCAGCAGAGATGGGCTCAGGTGTAGCAATGATTGTTGGCCCAGGACCGGGCAGTGTTTCGTTCTGTTGTGCATAGGATTGCTATGAGTCGGTCCCAACTTGATGGCACCTAATGACAACAACAATAATATGTAAGAGGGTGCCAATTTAACCAACACTTGTTATTACCTGTCTTTTTTATTATTATTATTATAACCACCCTAGTGGGTGTGAAGTACTATCTGATTGTGGTTATGATCTGCCTTTCTCCAAGGGCTAACAATGTTGAACATCTCTTCATGTGCTTGTTGGCCATTTGTATAACTTTCCAGAGAAAGTCCATTCAGATCTGTTTTGGATTAAATTATATTCCCCTACTTTATCAACTGGAGTCCTGGTGTAGCGCTGTGTGTTAACGCGCCAGACTGCCAAGCCATTTGAACCGCAAGATTGGCGGTTCAAGCTCACCAGCTGCTCCTTGGAAACCCTACACAGGGTCACTATGGGTCGGGATCGACTCGATGGCACTTAAGAACAACAACAATATATCAACTCTGGTAGCACAGTAGTTATGAATCAAACTCAAGGTCGGCAGTTTGAAACGACCAGCTGTTCCACAGGAGAAAGATGAAGCTTTCTGCTCCCGTAAAGATTTACAGCCTTGGAAACCCTGTGCAGGGTCACTATGAGTCGGAACTGACTCCACGGTACTTAACAACAACAACAACAATATATCAACTCAATGACACTTAGTTAGCAACAATATAGAGAATCTTGCTGTGGCATAAGCACTGGATCAAAGGTTGGTTTGCAAGGTCAGTGGTTCAAACTCACCAGCCTATACAGGGTTACCATGAGTTGAATCTGACTCGACAGTACTTAACAACAACAACAACAACAAAAAATATGTGTTTGGGATTCTAACTCCCATACCTATAGATGTAATACTACCTGTTTAGAAATAGGGGTTTTCTGTGTTTAGTCATATCCACATAAAATGGATTCTAAATCTAATAATATTTGAATTATAGAAACAGCAGATTAGACAGGGACAAGCACTTAGTAGGGGAGTAGAGATGCCATGTGAGGGTTAATCATCTATAAGCCAAGGAACAAAGTAGTGCACAAAAACACCTAGAAAGAAGTAACTGACACAGTCGAGATCCTAACTTGGACATTAAGCCCCCAATACTCGAATCAGGCTGTGAACCTTAAGGTCAGCGGTTAGAAACTACCAGCCGCTCCGCGGGAGAAAGATGAGGCTTTCTACTCCCGTAAAGATTTACATCCTCGGAAACCCTGTACAGGGTCGCTATGGGTCGGAACCGACTTGACGGCACTTAACAACAACAACTGTGAAAAACAACTGTGAAAAAATAAATTCCTATTCTTCAAAGTCACCCACTTGTTAACGTGGATGCTACGGCAAGATCTTTTGCTGTTTTTTTTTTTTTTAAATGTTGTTAAAAGAAATACATATTGTTGTTGTTGTGAATTGCCATTAAGTTGGTCTGACTCACAGTGGCCCTGGATCGGGTTTCCATGGAGCAGCTGGTGGATTTGAACTGTTCACCTTATGGTTCCCAGTCCAGTGCTTACCAGTACTTATCCTTTAATGCCACAACAGGAATATATATATATAGTCCTGGTGTGGTGCTGTGTGTTAATGCACCAGACTGCAAAGCCATTTGAACTGCAAGGTTGGTGGTTCAAGCTCACCAGCTGCTCCTCAGAAACTGTATACAGGGTCGCTATGAGTCGGAACCGACTCGACAGCACTTAACAACAACAATAATAGATATATGTATATAGATTAAAAAGACTCTCTATATAACACATTTGCTAACTCAACATTTTCCAGGTGTACCATTTAGCGACATCAATTACATTAATATGTGTAACCATCATATATCATTGGCAATTTTCCCAATACCATAAATGAAAACCACTGCTTCCCAAACAATGACTCTTCCCATATCCTTTTCCTCCTCCCCTTGTTATTTCATTTGCATGAGATCATACAATATTTGTCCTTTTGTAAGTTACTTATTTCACTCAGAAAAATGTTTTCACAGTTTATCCATGATGTATCATTTATCAAGACTTCATTTCTCTTTATTAGCTGCCTATTTTCTGATTTTTGAAGAATTTTGGAGTTGTAAAAGTTCCTTACATATTCTAGATACAAATCTAGATACATAGTTTGCAAATATTTTGCATTGTGTGGGTTGTCACTTTACTTTCTTGATGGTATCCTTTGAAACACAAACGTTTTTAATTTTGCTGAAGTACAATTTATTTTCCCTTTTGGTTGCTTATGCTTTTAATGTCATGTCTAAGAAATCATGTCTTGCCTAATCCAGTTTTATAGCCTTTGCTCTTAATTTAGGTCTTTGATACATTTTGAGTTAATTTTTTATATATGGTGTGAGGTAGAGGGCTTGTGATATTTTCATTTTGCTTTCAGTCTTTATTTTTCAACAAAACACGATGAAAAAACCTGGGAAGGGACAACTCAAGTGGAAAGGAGGGGCTTACTGCCATCAGAGTCTTCTCTCAGCTTTGCCCTGGCAAGTGACCCCACCTGTCCATGGCTGAGGTCGGCGGTCCTGCTGCCACAACCCTATCCGTCTCTAACATATTTTTACATGTACAATTCAGTGACATTGATTATATTCATGTTTGTAACCATCACCAAATGATTCCACCACCATCAACAAACTTAATGCCCCCGAACAAAGACTTCCCCTCTCCCCTTCACTTTCATTGGTATCACTAATATTTGTTCTCTTTACATTTGCCTATTTCATATAAGTAAGATCACATAACATTTGTCTTTGTGTAACTGACTTAGCATGTTTCCAAGGTTCACCCACATGTCATGTATTTTTTTATTTTTTAATGTTTTATTGTGAATTATATGATAGTTTACATGGGAGAACTTTAGTTTTACATTCATTCCATCGTATAACATCTCATTGCCATGGTTCCAATCCCCTCCATGCATCATCAACCACCCAAAGGGTATATCTCAGAAACCTGCCCCCTACACTTCCCTCTCCTCCCCCCCAGTTTTCGGCCCACAGTCCCTTTCCCTCTCTGGGTCCAAAGTCCCCAGTTGCTTCATCACTCCATGTCATCATCTCTGTCTCTATCTCAGGCATCTCTGTTTCTCTGGGTAGGGTCTCAGTCTCGGCTCTTCTCACATGTCATGTATTTTGACTGCCATTTCTCTCTATGACTGAGAGTAATACTCTGTTCTATGTATGTACCAAGTTTTGTTTCTCCATTCATCTACTGATGGGCAGCCACTCTGCATGAGAACGATGAGGCTTTCTGCTCTGGCAAAGATTTAAAGCCTCTGAAACTCTATATAGGGTCACTATGAGCCAGAACTGAGCACAGAACTTAGCAAAAACAAAAAAGGTAGTTTCTATATTTTGACTATTGTCAACAGTGCTGCAGTGAACACTGGTGGTGGTGGTAGTGTGCCGTGGAGTCAGTTCCAATTCATAACAAGCCTCTACAGGGTTTCTGAGGCTATACATTTTTCAGGCACAGAAAGCCTCATCTTTCTCCTACCGAACAGCTGGTAGTTTCGAACTGCTGACCTTGAGGTTAGCAGCCCGACTCATAACCACTATGCTACCATAGCTCCTTGCAGCGAACACTGGTATATAATTTTATGTTAGTATTCCTACTTTCAATCCTTTGGATATATATCAAAGTTTGAGACTGCGGGTTAGTAGTGTAACTTTAAGGTACACTTTGCACACAATTAAAAATTTAAAAAAATTTTTTTTATTGTAGTTTGGGTGAAAGTTTACGGAGCAAATGAGTTTCACATTCCACCAGGTATACACGTTTGTTTCGTGACATTAGTTGCAATCACCTCAGTGCAAAAGCGGTCTTCTCACTTCCTCCTTGGGTTCTCTGTTTCTATTCCTCCTTCTTTCCTATCTCTTCCTGCCTTCAGAACTTTGTTTTTTGGACAAATGCTGCTCTTTTGGTCTCCTATATAACCTTAGATGGTGCAGGGTCCTCATGGGCGCTACTTTATAGGCCTGTCTATTGTTTTGCCTGAAAGGTGATTCCAGATTTGAATGCTGTCTGAGGGTCACTGTCTCAGGGGTTCCACCAGCCTTTAGACCAGTAACTCGGGTCTTTCTTATTTTGAATTTTCTTCTACCTTTTCCCTCCACTCTGTTTAGGACCCTCTATTGTAATCCTGATTAGAGTGGTTGGGAGTAGTAACTGGACACCATTTAAGTATTCTGTTCTCACTTGAGAGCTGTGGTGCATGTGTTCGATTCCTCCTTTGGACTCAATGTTTCTTAGAGTCTCTGAGTTTCGTTGCTCTGGATAGGATGACACTAAGAGTTGTATCTTGGATTCTTGGATGGCTGCATGCAAGATTTTTAAGACCCTAGTCATTACTCACCAAATTCGTATGTAGACTATTGTCTTTATGGAGTATGTTATGCTCATTTACCTACGTGTCCCCAGAAATTATGGCCCTAAACCCTCAGTGACTCAGTCCCTCAAGGTGTTTATTAATGGCTAAGAAGTTTGCATAACTTTGCAGCCTGTGTGCTCTACGTTGTTGTGTTGTTGTTGTTAGGTACTGTCAGGGTGCTTTCAACTCACAGCTACCTGTGCACAACAGAATGAAAGAAACACTGTCTAGTCCTGTGGCATCCTCACAATTGTTCATTTTGAATCCATTGTTGCTGCCACTGTGTCATTCCATCTCATTGGGGCCATCCTCTTTTTTGTTGACCCTCCACTTTACCAAGCAAGATAGCCCTTCTCCAGGGACTAATCCCTTCTGACAACATGTCCAAAGTACCCAGGATACAAAGTCTCACCTTCCTCTATTCTAAGGAACATTTTGACTGTATTTCTTTGGAGATACATTTGTTTGTTCTTCTGGAAGTCTGTTGTACTTTCAATTTAGTTTGCTAATGCCATAATTCAAATGCATCAATTCTTTTTTTTTTTTTTTTTTTATGTTTTACTGTGAATTATGTGATAATTTACATGGGAGAACATTAGCTTTACATTCATCCTATCGTATATCATTTCATTGCCATGGTTACAATTCCCTCCATGTATCATCAACCAACCAAAGGGTATACACTGCAAGCCTACCCCACCCCTGGTCATCAGCACACAGCTCCTCTCCCTCTCTGGGTCTAAAGTCCCTAGTTGCCCCATCTCTCCACGTCATCATCTCTGCCTCCATCCCTGGCGTCACTGCTTCTCTGGGTAGGGTCCCGCTCTCCACCCTTCTCCCTTGATGGTACCAGGGACCTCTGCTCCTAGACTGCAAAGTCAATCACTCCCCTCCTTTTGCTACAAAACATCTACCTTTACATTTCCAACGGTCACAGTCAGTCCTGATAACGATTATTTACTATTGTATTACAAGAG
>NW_006408547.1:427892-438411 GCF_000296735.1 Chrysochloris asiatica | reverse complement strand
GAGCAACTTGCTTGTTCTTGTAGTAATCAGTCAGACTGCCTATATTGTTTTGTATTTTTCCTGTCGGTCTTTCTTTCAAGAAGTATCTTCTGTTCAATGGCTTCATATGCATGTGAAAGCTGGATAATGAATAAGGAAGACAGTAGAAGAATTGGTGCATTTGAATTATGGTACTGGAGAAGAATACTGGAAGCACCATGGACTGGCAGAACAAATAAATCTGTATTGAAGGAAGTATAGCCAGATGCTCCTTGGAAGCCAGCATGGTGAGACTTCGTATCTCATGGACAAGTTATCAGAAGAATCAGTCCCTGCAGAAGGACATCATGCTTGGTAAAGTGGAGGGTTAGCGACAAATAAGAGATGGGTTGACACAATTGCAGCAGCAGTGGGCTCAACTGTAGCAACAATTGTGAGGTTGTCATAGGACCAGGCAGTGTTTGGTTCTGTTGTGCATAGAGTCACTATGAGTTGTGACCCACTCTATGGTAGCTAAATGTGTACCAAAATATAAATCTACTGATTGTTGTTGTTTCCAGATTTTGGTGATTATGTGGGTAGGATTTTTAACAGGTAGAGAGGAAGTGGGTAGCACTTAACATACAGCAAAAATGAGAAAGGGTAGAGGTAGGAATAATAAGCAAATAAAAAACTTATAGTATATACACATATGCATTTAGTGCCCTCAGCTGCTAACTGAAGGGTTGGAGGTTTGAGTGCCCACAGAGGTACCTCAGAGGAAAGGCCTGGAAAGCTATTTCCCAAAAGTTGGCCATTGAAAACCTCACGGAGCACCACTGTACCCTGACACACATAGGGTGGCCATGAGTCAGTTGGTTCCACAGTAACTGGTACACGCATACTAGTATGCCGTCACATGATGAAAACAAGGACAAAATGATTCCAAAAAAGGCCTGTGTGAGCCCATGGTTGAGAATTACAAGGCTGGAGGCTCCAGTCACCTGGAGGAGAACAGGGGTGAGGGTGGACATAGGCTACTAATTGCAGTTCAGCTGAAAGAGTTATCTCCAAAGAAGCTGCCTTGTGATCCTGACTGGGCTGGAGGACAATGTATCCTGAAGTCCCTCAGTTAAGAGGAAGAGGTCTCTGCTTGGCCCTGTCCTGCCATGAATTCCTTCTCCATCCCTGTAGGTGCAAAGCAAGCTTTGTCCTCATAGAGCCTCTAGTTCAAAAGCAACTCAAGTTTATCTGTGGGATGGGTGTTTGTACATGGGGTTTTTATCTGGGGGATTCACAGTACAGAACATTAAAACAACTGAAGCTTCACCGTCAAGTGGGAATGCTGCCCACCTCTCCTCCCTACTTCTTCTAATTTGTCTCCCTCTCCCCTCCTCCTCTGAGGACCCAACTGGTACAAAGTACAGCCCGAAGCAAAGCTGGCCTCTTCCTCTCAACTTGATATATTTGTGTTTCACAACTTCTCTGGGTTAGAGGAGGTAATTCACTGTTTTGGTTTAAAAGCCCTCCTGCTGGGTTGCAGTCTGCGTGGGAGAATCAGAGTAAACAAGGGAAAGGGAACAGTGTAGTCAAAGGACTCTGTACCTACCTTTCTTCATTATGGGGAGGGGCCACAGATTACACCTCCGGGTAGGATTTGCAGACCTTTCCTTCTTTTTAGTAGTCAGTCAAGAGGGAGGCTCTTGTAATTTACTTAAGGCAGCCCAGCCCGGGTTCCCAATACCCATCAAATAACAGACCTGCCATGACCTGAGCAGTCTAACTCACAACAGTTTTTGGCTGATGACTTCTTCCCACCATCAGGTTGACTTGAGATGCTATTGTTCAAGCTGATCCAGACTGTCCCCCTAACGTAAATACCCAGTTGACAACAATGGCAAGAAAAACCCAGGCTCCTTCCCAGTTCTGTTTTTTTGAATTTTGGTAAATATACAGGTAGCAAAACATTTGCCGTTTCGGCAATCTTCACGCATACAGTTCAGTGACATTAATTACTTCCATCGTGTTGCTCAATTACATCTATTAACCATGCCTGATTGTTTCCACCACTCTTAACAGAAGCTCAGTAGCCCCTAACTAGCTCCTTCACTTCAGTGGAGGGAAACCTTTGTCTCCATGCCCACCACCACAGTTCCAAGTTTGGTGAGCCCCCGGTCTCCATGGCGGCACTAAGGTAGGTTCTAAGTGAGCATGCCGCGCCTACGTTGCCGCTGGGAACTGCCTGTCTCTGTGCCAATTGCTTCAACAACACTTCTCTAAGGCGCTGGCACAAAGAATCTTGTCTCCATAAGTATGAGGTTATAAAGGTTTACAGATAGAAGTATAAATGTCTAACAATGAGGCACAAACAGCCTTGCAATTAAAAACAAACGGAGCGCATGCTAATTCCAGCTAGCTGCAGGATGAAGCCCTTGTCTTCTTGTGGTGAAGCAGCAACACAAAGGAGGGGTCTGTAGGTTGTTGGTTTTAATTAGCCTTCCTAGAGGCCAGGAGTGAGGAAATCAGGTAACAAAATAAGCAATGTGATGGTGTAACTAGCATGTAAAAGAGATATTTCTTGCAGGTACATTAAACTGGATTGTTATTCATAAATACTTCATGCAGACCAGGCTTTAGAACTAAAAGAGCAAACCATTCCCGACAAAATATTATCAGTTGGTTTCGCCTTTGTCTATTTTGATTTCTGGTGCTCAAATACATACTGATGCTCTCAAGCTAATCACTTATTTTTCCTGTATGTTTTTTTTGTATGTGTCTGTGTGTCTATTCTCCTTAACTATTTACCAAAGAAAGCCTTAATCAGAAAACATACTTTTGTTTTAATGTGACATAGGACTTTCCCATCTATTTACTGTGTATTATACTTTCTTCTAAAATCAATAAGGGGCGGGGATAGAAAGCTATTTGGTGAAAAACTGGGGCTTAGAGGATGGTGATGCCATCAAGATATTTTATTGTTTTAAAAAGGTACATTCTGTAGGTTTCCTCTTGTTTGGATAGGTCTGGTGAAATGAGATGGGGATAGGATTCATTGATTCAATAGTGAATAAATGTTATTATACCTAACTGCGATGGTCACAACTATAAAGGTAGAAGATGTGTAACAAAAAATGGGGAGTAGTTAATCACACACTCCAGGAACAGAAGACCCTAGGACCATCAAGAGATAAAAGCATAAGCTGAATAAGGGGCTCTACGCAGAGAAGCAGTGACACCAGAGATGGAGGCAGAGGTGATGGCATGGAAAGAGTGTGTAGCTGAGGACTCATGGAAAGAAGGCTATGCGCTGGTGGCCAAGAGACTGGCTTCCAGAATGTGCCCCTTGGTTGTTTACATGATTATATATCCTTGCGTGGCTTTTGTTTTTGTACATGAAGGAAAAAAAAAAAGAGGAGTGTTTTCTTGATATAAGAAACAATCTATGATGGTTTTGGGGGAAGGAAGAAATTATACATACGTTAGAGGGTAAACACACATTGACATGGGTGGTGGGGCAGGCAATATACAACCAGAGGAAGGTTGGCAGAGGAAAGACAGGGGGCAGGAGGCACAGGGACGAATGCAGGGTAAAGTGATTAGAGGTAAATGCTGTTAACTGTTGGTGCATGGTACATGGAGGGGGTTGCAACCATATAATGAAGCAATTCAATGCCTATGATTTGTTGAATGTAAAACTGATGATCTGCTATATAAATCTTTACTCAATTCACAATAAAAACTAAAAATAAATAAATAAATAAAGTACATTCTGTCCTTGCAGGACAATGGGTTGGTTCCTCAAGAGCTCAGACAAAGGGAAGATTTGCAGACACAATTTTTCTGAAAATGAGTAACTTGGAGAAAGCGGCAAAGTCCGGTGTGATCTTACCTAGCTTGCTGACACCAGAACTTCTAAAATTAAATGTTTTCTTAGAGAAAACACTAATAAAACAATGCAACAGCTGGCACCGAGCTCGATTTTCATTGTGTTTTGCACCTTTCCCCCTTGCTCGCTTTTCACACGGACTTTCTCGGCAGCCTCATTCCTTCTGTGGTGCCGGGAGGCTCACTGTGCAAAGACTTGGTTTTTCTCTCTCCTTCTTGCAACCAGTACATTTTCATAAAGCACTAAACGTGAGAACATGCAAGTTAATTTACCCTGCCGGTGAGTCAGGCTCTTGGAAGGCTCCCTGCAACACTGCTATGTTTTGGCTTTGGAGTCAGAGGCCTCACTCCCAGGGGTAAGGACGCTTTCCAGAGCCTTCTCCATGTTGACCAGGTGTGATTCACGTAACAGATTGTGTGGATGCTCACTGGCTAAATTGTATTCTTAGTGAGAGAGGAAGTTAACAATCTCATGGGCTAGATAGAACTCTTTGCAGGAAAGACTGAACATAAAAGAAATGAAAAAATCATGACATTTGTCAACACAGGATTAGCTGTCAGAAAAGTAAAGTTCTCCTTAATATCAGTTGTTTGTGTTGTTAGGTAGATTATGACTCCTAGAGACCTCGTGTGACGTAAGAGAATGATATTAGTACCCCATTAAAATCCCCAAGCCATATCACAATGCTGTTTTCCTCTAATGATAAGTGGTCAATGAAAAGCAAGTTTGCTTGTATTTTTTTAACTACATAAAGAAGATATGTAGTATCCAGACTGGAAAAGAAGTTAAATGAGTTCTTCTATTCGTGGATGATGTTGTTGTTGTTGTTAAGTGCCATCGAGTTGGTATCGACCCATAGTGACCCTGTACAGGGTTTCCGAGGGTGTAAATCTTTACGGGAGTAGAAAGCCTCATCTTTCTCCCGCGGAGCAGCTGGTAGTTTCGAATCGCTGACCTTGCGGTTCACAGCCCGATTCATGACCACTACGCTAACAGAGCTCCTTATTTGTGGATGATAGAATCCCTTATATACAAAATTCCTTTAAGAGTCCATACTAAAACTCCTAGAGCTAATAAAGGAATTGAGTCAAGTTGCAGGGTACATAGTCAACCATCAAAAATCAGGGTTTCTATATGCTGTGGGTTAATGCACCAGACTGCAACTGCAAGGTCAATTATTCAAGCTCACCAGTGGCTGCTCGGAAACCCCATACAGGATTGCTATGGGTCGGAGTTGACTCAACAGCAGTTAACAACAACAACAACAACATACACCAGCAATGAGAAATGTGAAGGAGAAATTATGGTAACAGTTTCATTTATGGCAGAACCTAAGAGAATAAAATCGCTAGGAATAAAATTAACCAAGGACATGAAGGATTTATACAATGGAAACTACAAAACACTGTTGAAAAGGATTAAAGAAGATTTAAGTAAATAGAAAGATGTTCCATGTTCATGGATTGGAAGACTTAATTAATATTGCTAAGATGTCAATACTATCCAAAGTGATCTACAGATTCAGCTCAATTCTAATTCCAGCAGTCTTCTTTATAGAAACAGAAAAAACAATTCTAAATTTATATGGACTGACAAAAGGCTCATGTGGAAAGAGAAAAACAAGGTAGAATTCACATTCCTGATTTTAAAAACATTCTATCCAGTGAGGTCCTGGTGTGGCACTGTAGGATAAGCATTAGACTGCTAACTGCAAGGTCAAACCTACCAGTTGCTCCTTGGAAACCCTATACAGGGTCACTATTCATTAGCACCAATTGCAGTAAGCAAAGCAAACTGGTGCTGGTAAAACAACAGGCATATACCGATGGGGCAGAATCGAGAGTCCAGAAATAAATGCGTACATTTATTTTCAACTTTTTAAAATTTTTTAACAAGGATGCTATTCAAAGGGAAATGAAGGAGCTCTTCAATAGAGTGCTAGGGAAATTGGATTTCTACACATGCAGAAAAATGAAACAAGAACCATACCTTCCTTAAATCACACATAAAAACAAATTGAAAATAGATTAAGATCCTAAATATGACATAAAATTCCTAAAAGAATAAGCAGGGGCAATGCTGTCAGGCTTAGCATTTAATAATGGATTATACAATGAGATGGCTCTGTAGGATAAGCACTGGGTTGCTAACCTCAGGGTCGGTGGTTAAAACCCACCAGCCACTCCTCAGAAACCCTATACAATGTCACTATGAGTCGGAACCAACTTGATGGCACTGAACAGCAACAATCTAATATAATAACAAAAGTACAACCAGCAAAAGAAATAATAGGATCCTATAAAAATTATAAAATACCGTCGAGTTGATTCTGACTCATAGTGACCCTGTACAGGGTTTCCAAAGAGTAGCTGGTGGGCTTGTTGTTCACAATCCACTGCTGATCCTACAGCGCCACACTAGGAATCTTATAAAAATTAAACATTTTTATTCATCAAAAGACTTTAACAGAAAGACCCTGGCATACCATTATAAAACAGACACTTGAGGGGAAGAGAAAGGAATAGCCAGAAATATCACCATGGAAACCTTGTAAGTCCGTCTTCTGCCCATAACTGACGGGAATATCTGAAATGGGGCTACAACATGCCCAGTGAAGGAGGCTTTCTGTAGACTCTCTGCATTACATAAGACCATAGGTATAATACTGAACAGCATCCAGAATCTTCAGAGGTGGGAAATTTCCACTTGAAAGGACAAACAGACCAGCCTGGAGTGGCTAGAAGAACAGAAGATACTTCTTGAAAGAAAGACCAACAGGAAAAATACAAAACAATAACAGCAGACTGACTGATTGCTATAAGAACGAGCAAGTTGCTCGCCTAGGAGACATCAAGGAAAGTGGTCAGGCCCACTCAGGGGCTAAGACTTCCTTCCAAGACTAAGACTCAATGGGAATACACACTCTGATTGGTGACCACGTTCATCACCGATAAGGGAAAGTGAGGGAAAAACAGCAATGAAGCTGTGAGCCAAGCCCTACAACATTCAATAGACTCCTGTGAACCTGGGTGGAGACCTGGTTGGCCAGCAGTATTGCAAGACTTGGGGACTCTTTTTTTTTTTAACGTTTTATTGTGAGTTATGTGATAGTTTACATGGGAGAACATTAGTTTTACATTCATTCTTTCGTATATCATTTCATTGCCATGGTTACAATCCCCTCCATGTATTATCAACCAACCAAAGGGTATATCCTGCAAGCCTGCTCCTCCCCACCCACCCCAGGTATTCAGCACACAGTCCCTCTCCCTCTCTGGATCTAAAGTCCTCAGCTGCTCCATCGCTCCATGTCATCGTCTCTGCCTCCATCTCAGGCATCACTGCTTTTCTGGGTAGGGTCCCGCAATCCGCTCTTCTCCATTAATGGTCCTAGGGACCTCCGCTCCTAGACTGGAAAGTTAATCACTCCCTTCCTTGCTATAAAACGTCTACCTTTACATTTCCAACCATCACAATCAGTCCTGATAACAATTATTCACTATTGTATCACAAAAGACCCATCTGCATTTCATTTCATCAGCCCCGCCTAGACAGATTGGATACTACTACTCACTGGAGATTCTGCCTTCCTCCTGGCCCTATGGCTCTAGGTTCCCTCTGGAAAGCTTGTAAGACCTGGGGACTCTTGGGCCTAGAGTCAGCGACATAGCCACAGAGGACGAGAGTGGCGACTGAAGCATCCAGCTGGTAAGAGAGGGCATATGCACAAGAACATCCACACTTGCAGATAATACCCACTTGACCTGGCTTCAATGACTGGATGATCAGAGCTCAACTAGAAGAAGAAAGAAGAGGGAAAAAAAAGAGTAATCTAATACAATTTGAAGGTGCTCTGGTAGCATAGTGGTAACGAATCAAGCTATGAACCGCAAGGTCAGCAGTTTGGAACTACCAGCTGTTCCATGGGAGAAAGATGAGGCTTTCTGCTCCTGTAAAGATTTATAGCCTCAGAAACCCTATACAGGGTTGCTATGAGTTGGAACCGACTCCACGGCACATAACAACAACAACAACAACAATACAATTAGACGAAATTAACCTATACCTATGGATGCAGTAGCTCAAAAGAGGGAACAAATCTTTACAGCAAGGATCATTCCCAACCCCTCCATACACAGCATAGACAGGGATGGGCAACTTAGACATTGGCTACCCAAAATGGGGTTGCTACAAAGGCAAGAAGTGACTGGTTTACAAGCTTTCAAGAAGGAATCTAGATCCAGAGAGCGTGGAGGAAGGTAGAATCTCCACTGAGTAGTATACAATCTGTCTAGGCGGGGGCTGAAGGAATGAAATGTGGATAGGTCTCTTGTGATACAATAGTGAATAATTGTTATCAGGACTGATTGTGAGGGTTGGAAACGTAAAGGTATACATTTTGTAGCAAGGAGGGGAGTGATTAACTTTGCAGTATAGAACTGGAGGTCCCTAGGACCATCAAGGGAGAAGAGCGGAGTGCGGGACCCTACCCGGAGAAGCAGTGATGCCCGAGATGGAGGCATAGACAATGATGTGGAGAGATGGAGTGGCTGGGGACTTTAGACCCAGAGAGGGAGAGGGGCTGTGTGCTGACAACCGGGGATCAGGCTTGCGGGGTATACTCTTTGGTTGGTTGATGATGCATGGGGGGGATTGTAACCATGGCCATGAAACGATATACGATAGGATGAATGTAAAACTAATGTTCTCCCATGTACACTATCACATAATTCACAATAAAACATTTAAAAAAAGAAAAGACTGTAACAGAACAGTGAAAAGATAACATATCAACTGGGAAAATATGTTCAGAAACCATAGATCAGACAAGACCCTAATAACTAAAATATATATAAAACTCTGTCAACTTAACAACGCACAAAAAAATCCAATCATAAAATGGGCAAAGAACTTGAATAGATAGCTCACCCGAAAGGACATTTAAATGGCTACCAAGTACATGAGAAGATGTTCAGCGTCATTAGCAATCAGAAATATACAAATCACACCCACAGTGAAATATCATTTCCCTTCTGCTAAGTGTGGTGCTATAAGGGTAAGGACTGGACTGCTAACCATAAAGTTGTTCTAACCCACAAGCTGCTCCTAGGAAACCCTATACAGGGTTGGTATGAGTTGGAACTGACTCTATAATAACACTTAACAAGGATGGCTGTGATTTAAAAAAGAACAGAAAATAAAAAATGTCATAAGGTGTAGGGAAATTGGAGCTCATTGTTGGTGATAATGCAAATTGGTACATATGTTGTGGAAAACAGTGTGGCAATCTCTTAAAAAAAAACTAACAGAACTAAAATACAAAAATATAACCCAACAACTGCACTTCTAGCTGTATACACAAAAGACTTGATAGCAGAGACTCAAAAAGAGACTTGTACACCACTGTTCACAACAGCACTATTCACAATAGCCAAAAAGTGAAAGAAACCAAAATGCTATCAACAGAGGAATGGATAATCAAAATATCAAAAAATATACATATAATGGAAAACTACTCAGCCAGTAAGTCAATCACAAAAGGACAAATATTTTATGACCATATTCATATAAAAAGACAAGAAAAGGCAAATGTGTAGAGACCAACGTGTATTAGTGGTTACTAAGGAAAGGAAGGAAGCAAAAAATGGGGGTGATGGAAAACTCACATTGATTAAGCGTAGGATTGTACAGTCAGATATTATAAGTGATGTCAGTGAGTTAAACACTTGTAAAAAGGTGACTCGACAAAAGTTATGTGATTTATTTATTTCCAACACCAAACATGAAGTTTGGTTTCTTGGTTTGAAGGCTCAAGAGTCATGGCATCACCTTTTGCGTGTGTGTGTCCGATGTCTAAGCAAGGCTGCAGTTTTAGTAGCTTCTCTCCAAGCTTCGTGATATTTCTCAAGGATGACAAGAAGAAAAAAGATGCTGCTTAGTAAAGGACTTAAAGTGGATTTCAAATCACAAAGCTCAGGTAATTTACATCAGAAACACAAAGGGTGGAGATGGCCCAGCTGGTGAAGATGCATGAACAAGTCCACCCAACTGTACATTTTGAGAAATAAAACTTTATTAAATTAAAAAAAAAAAACAACTTTTAAGTGATGGCTTCCTGGGACATCCAGTTAACTGTTCAAGTAACATATTTATTTGCCTCAGCTCTACCTCCTACTTCAATGGATAGTGCCTGGGGTCTTAAAAGCTTGCCATCCAAGACACAATTGTTTTCTATTTTCCTGGAGCATCTAAGGAAAGAACAGAAGGATGAAATGGAGAGTGTGGATAATTGTCTTCACAAACAACTGCTTCCTTTGCCATAAGACCAGAAGAACTGAATGGTGCTTGGCTGTCATTACTGAACATTTTGATCAAAAATTCCATGGAAGCATATTGATCAAATGGCAGAAAATGCAGACCAGAATTTCAAATTCTCAGGGGCTCTGGACTTTCTAGAGTCATAGAGGGTGGATGAACCCCTGAAGTTATTTACTTGAGATAATCTTTAAGCCGTAAATCAAATATATCCCCTAAGTCTTCTTAAAACCAAACAATCATTTAGCTTAACTAGTGAAAGGCATCTGTTTGCCTAGAGCTTTCTGCTCTTTTAAGAACTATCGATTTGAAGAGGTCTTAAAATATTTACTGACGAAGATCAAAGAGCACAGCCTTTGG
>NW_006408547.1:425578-426872 GCF_000296735.1 Chrysochloris asiatica | reverse complement strand
GCCCAGTTCAGCATCAGCCCCGCATTTGTTGTGTTTGAATCCATTGTTGTGGCCACTGTGTCACTCCATCTTGTTGAGGGTCTTCCTCTTTTTTGCTGACCCTCTACTTTACTAAGCATGGTGGTTATGAATTGGGCTGCTATCCTCAGGGTCAGCAGTTCAAAACTATCAGCTGTTCTGTGAGAGACAGATGAGGCTTTCTGCTCCCATTAAGATTTATAGCCTCGGAAACCCTGTACAGGGTAGCTATGCGTCGGCACATAACAACAACAATATCCTTTCCCAGGGACTGGTTCCTTGTGATAACATGTCCAAAGTATGTGAGAGGAGCATTCTGGCTGTATTTCTTCCAAGACAGATTTGGAACGTCCAATATTCTTTGCCAACATCACAATTGGAATGCAATTCTTCTCTGGTCTTCACTCAAAAGAATAGATAGGAACTTTAGAGGGGCAGTGACGGTTCATATGGTTATACAACTCACAGAACAAAATCAATGTTACTAAATGGTATGTATTGAAGCTGCTGAATTGGTATAGGTTTTGCTGTATATATTCTCAACAAGAACAAAATAAAATCATAAACACATTAAAAAAAGAGGATATGCAAAAAAATGGAATTATATGGAAATATAAAAACTCATTGAGTCCAGCCTTTGCTATACATAGCTGGTCATTTGTCTAACTCACTCATGAAGTTTGGTTGACAGTGATTTTGAACCTGTCCATTCTAATGACAGTGAAGATGCAGACTATCAGAGAAAGCACGCTTTACTGTTGTCACAGTGTAGACACCAGAAATGAGAGTGGTATGTTGCTTGTTGTTATGTATTGATTTGAAGTCCTGGTCCCTGAACCTGTGGATGTGGTTTGTTTGGAAACATGGAAACATTGTTATGTTCATTATGTTGTTGTTGTTATGTGCTGTGGAGTCAGTTCTGACTTACAGCGACCCTGTACAGAGTTTCCGAGGCTGTAAATCTTTACGGGAGCATAAAGCCTCATCTTTCTTCTGAGGAACAGCTGCTAGTTTCGAACTGCTGACCTTGTGGTTTGCAGACTGATTCGTAACCACTACTCTACCAGAGTACTACTGGAATGCGTAAACATTGAAATCTTAGGCATTAGTGAGCTGATATGGACTGGTACTGGCCATTTTGAATCTGATAATCACATGGTTTACTATGCAGGGAATGGCAAATTGAAAAGGAATAGTGTGGCATTCATCGTCAAAAAGAACATATCCAGATCAGTCATGAGGTACAAAGCTATAAGTGATAGGATAATATCCATGC
>NW_006408547.1:418748-421888 GCF_000296735.1 Chrysochloris asiatica | reverse complement strand
AAGTTGTCAAAAATTAAATGGAACACGTGAAGATTGATATCCTAGGCATTAATGAGCTGAAATTGGCTATTTTGAATCAGACAATCATATGGTGTACTATGAGGGGAACGACACATTCAAGAGGAGTGGTACCACATTCATCATCATAAAGAACAGTTTAAGATCGGTTTTGAAGTGAAGTACGATGCTGTCTATGATAAGATAAAATCCATATGCCTACAAGGAAGCCTAGTTAATACCACTATTATGCAAATTTAAGCACCAACCACTAATGCTATTGATAATGAAATTGAATTCTACCAACTTCAGACTTAATTGATCAAGATGCGTTGATAATTACTGGTGACTGGAATACGAAAGTTGGAAACAAAGAGTAAGTCTCTTTAATTAGAATTATGACCTTAGTGACAGAAACACATTGGAGATCATAAGAAAAAATTTTGCGACCAAATCTCCGAGGATGCCTACATATTACCTGCAATCTTTTCTCTTTCTCTCTGGTCTATCCGACCAAGATGCCAAAAGGAAACAAGGTAGAAGAAGGTGGCACAGGCCCAAAAGGTGGTGAATCCCGTTTAAGAAAAGGTCCAAGAACTTCGACATGGGACAAGGTATCCAGCCCAAAAAGGACCTCACCCACTTCGTCAAATGGTCCCTGCTACATCAGACTACAGCGACAGAGGGCTATCCTCTACAAGCAGCTGACAGTGGCCCTAGCCATTAACCAGTTCGCCCAGACCTTGGATGTCAGATGATCACTCAGCTGCAAGCTGGCCCACAAGCTTGGATCCACCATCAACACTCATGGAAGCAGCAGTTAAGAAATCAAACGAAGTATTGCATTAGGCAAATCTCCTGCACAAGATCTCTTTAAAGTGTTCAAGTGCAAAAGTCAGTAAGAGGTCGAAGGTATGCCTTATCCAAGCCATGGTATTTATTTATTTATTAAATTCTGATTCAATATAAGTAAATTTAATTCTGAGTCAACATTAGTAAATTTGGTTCTTGGCTTCACAATTCTTACTGTTAAATAAAAATAGAAACACTTATCAGGGCATAACAATTCTGTAAAGAAATGTTGCTGTAGTTGAGTGCTGTCGAGTCCGTTCTGATTCATAGTGAGCCTGTATAGGGTTTCCAAGAAGCAGCTGGTGGGTTTGAACAAACAACCTTGCGTTTAGCACTCCAGTGCTTATTCTACAACGCCATACCAGGATTCCCTGTAAAGAAATATCTCCTATGAATTGCCAGATGAAATTACAGGAAGCAATTAAAGGTATTATGACACTTTTAATACGACTACTACTGAGCTAATTTTTTAAATTCTAGTTATTAAAATTATAAAACTGTATTAAAGAATGACTCATGTAGAGTGACATATTTATGAACTAATATAAATGGATAAAGATGGAACTTGATAGTATTAAATTACTGATTTTCAAGAGTAGACCACCAGATCTTTATTCATACTATGTCTTAATCTGGAAGCTCTGCTAAAACCTGTTCAACATCCTAGCACTAGCAGATGGGTGTTGGATGTGCATAAGGTGTGTTGACCTGGAATCAAACACTGATTTCCTGCATGGAAGGAGAGAATCCTACACTGAACCCCCACTGCCCCTTTCCCATAACTCATCTTGTTGTCTAGTGCTGTGGAGTCGGTTCTGACTCATAGTGACCCTGTATAGGGTTTCCATGGAGTACATGGTATGTTTGAACTACCAACCTCATGGTTAGCAATCCAGTGCTTATCTTACCGTGCCATACCAGGAGTCCTTTCCATAACTAGACAGATGAGACAGACTCACTGAGGTCAGAGATCATCAGAGCTCCTAGCATAGTGTAGGGCGCAGAGTAGTTGCTCTACTGAGGAAATACTAATAAAATTAGCTGGGCATGCTATTGGGGCATCTGGGCACACACATACACAAACCCCACACAAAATGTGGAGGAAGTATTGCTTTCTGTGTCTGTCAGGTTCTTGGCAGCAAGAAGTAGGTGGCTGGCTCATTCTTATTTTTTGTAAACATGAACTGCTATTTAAGTCCTAGGGTAAGAATCTCAGAGAATCAGAGTTGGGGAAGGAGGTCTCTGGAGTTATCCACAAGAAGTCCTATCCTGGGCATGAATTCCTTCTAGATTTTTGACTGGTGATGATCCTGCTTCTATAAAAACATGGCCACTGGACATTCCTTCAGCTCTCTGAAGGAGGTTATTGTGTCTCACTAAGTCTTCTTTTTTCAAAACACTTCTAATAATTGTTCTTCTGGAAGCCTCTGACGCAGTTTCAACATCATCTACCTGTGGGTTACATTTCGCTGGGTATACCCAGGTTTGGTGGCGCATATTCTAAACTATAGTACTAGTGGACAGAGGGCCTCCCACTGTTCTTTTTCTGTATGTTCAGCCCAGCTGAATGTAGCACTTTGTGGCTGGTTATTACACATATGATTCATACGGATGTTGGTGGAGTTTTTAATTGATTCTTATACTGGACTTGAGAGTCCTGGTGTGGCACTGTAGGATAAGCCCTGGACTACTAACCATAAGGTTGGTGGTTCTAACCCAACAGCCAGTCCTTGGATACCCTATACAGGGTCACTATGAGTCAGAACTGACTCAATGGCACTTAAGAACAACATGTAAGACTAAGTAGGCCCGGTGGCACAATGATTAAGTGCTTGGCTGATAATAAAAAAGTTGGCAGTTCGAATCCATCCATTGATTCTGTGAGAGAATGGCCTGGCAATCTGCACCCCATAAAGATTACAGCCTAGGAGACCTTATAGGGCAATTCTTCTCTGTCACATGGGATTGTCATGAGTTGGCATCAACTAGACAGCACATAATAACAATAGACTCATCCTATCCTTCATCCACTCAGTGGACCTACCAGGACAGCATTTATTAGACCCATTATATATCCACTACTGCTGAGTCCATTCCAGCTAGTATCGACTCTATACGATAGGGCAGAATTGCCCTACAAGGTTTCCAAGACTGTAATCTTTTTGGAAGCAGATTGCCACATCTTTCTCCCATGGAATGACTGGGTTTGAATTGCCCGTGTCTAGCGTAGTGGTTACGAATTGGGCTGTGAACCTCAAGGTGAGCAGTTCGAAACTACCAGCTATTCTGTA
>NW_006408547.1:416138-418078 GCF_000296735.1 Chrysochloris asiatica | reverse complement strand
TGCACATTGGACTTCTTTCTTCAGTATCATTGGCTCTTGATCACATGTTATCTCTTGAAATAGTTTGTAGTTATTTCTTTATTGTATTTCTCATTTATAATAAAGAAGCTGTACATACAAGGCACCCCTTTTAACATGTAACTATTTATATGCTCTTCTTGATACTACTGTCTGGCTTACTTGATTGAATTGGTTTGGATGGGGCTCAGACATGGGTATTTTAAAAAAATACTCCATAGGTAATTTTGATGGACAGTCAGGGTAGAGAACTCTACCCTAAAGGTCACATGTGTAAATGTTGTATGTGCTGGACAAGCAGTCCTTAGGTGTAGGGGAAGAAAGGGCTGCTGGGGAAGAGGAACTAAGCAGCTTCTTGATTCTTGTTATAAATCCTCACCTAATATTTTAATAACCACATAAACCCTCACAAGTTAGCTCAGTCCAACTCCAGTGACAATTCTATTAGTAAATATTGTATTCAGAGAATTAAGTGAGCAAGTGCATTTCTGAAGCAACCTGAAATCATGAGAGTTTTTACTATTTGTTGATGATTTATATTTACTTTTCTGTCCCCACCTGTGTACATAAGATTTAGGTAGGAAGAAAGTCATAAATATTAACGTGGGAGCCCACTAAAGCTAACTTTATCTTGTATATTTAAGCAAATTCAGAGCTGCAGAAATGAAATATTCTTATGCCATCACCACCATCTGGAAGGACTGTATTTTCAATGTCATTTTTTCCTGATTATAAAAAGATTATATGGGACTTCGGACAAGATGATGGATTAGGCAGACATGCTACATAGATCCTCTACAACAAAGACAGGAGAGACCAAGTAAAATAGATACGAATGATAATCCTGAAGTCCTTAACTCCTGAGGAAAGGAAAAAGACCTACCTGAATTTAATACAGACTACAAAAAGAAGCTGAACAAAAGCAGCGAGTGGAGAGACAGATAGGTAAGCTGGACAGATAGTTGGACTGACATGGCACAGCCACTGTGAACATGCAAGCAGTGATCATTAAATAGTGACCCAATAGCACAAACATATTCTGGTGGCTATGGATGAGAAAGATGGGATCTTCTCTTATTTGCTACACCCTGTTGGTGACCAGAAGCATAACCAGTTGGATTCTCTCTTACCTGTTGGCCATTGATAACCCCAACTCGGCATAGCCCTTGCTCTGCTTGAGGGAGAAGCCATGCTGAGTACACTTCCCTGAGTCTGGAGGCACCTGAACTGTGCTTCATCAGACTAACTTCTAGGAGAACATGCCTTTCATAACCCGCCTCTCTTACCCCTGTTGCCCTCTGGGCACAAAAGTGTTGCTCCTGGGAACAAGCACCCTGACCTCAACCATTTTCTAAGCATGAACTACAACATCGAGGGCTGCAGTAACTCCAACTAGGACCAGCATCCCACCCACTCGCCTTTCCCAGCTGCATCCTATGAGCCCTTAGCTGGCAGAGGGTGCAGACTCTGGCCCCTACATTTTTCTCCTCTCTGGGTCCTGCACCTGCCCCAGTTTTCTCCATTGTTGCCTCCCACCTCCATATTCTTTCCCTTCCCTTATTTTATATCCTTTATTTCTCTGCTTTTCTTTTTACTTTCTTCTCTTTTTCTCTTCTTCCTCCCTTTCCTTCTTTCTGTTTTTAATCGTTTCTTTTTTCCTTACTATTTTTTCTCTTTTATTTTTCTCTTTCCCTAGTTTTGCTTTTTTTTTTTTTCATTCTTTTTGCTCTTGTTTTATTTTCAAATCCTTTTTTTCTTTTTAGTTATAAAATTCTTTTTTTCTTTATTAGTGATTTTTTTCCTCTTATTTTTCTTTTTTACCTTTTTCCACCCAAATAAGACACTCAACCACATCCACACCACCAATGGTCCAGCACCACTATCCACTCCTGTTCCACCTGATTATCAACACAAAGAAGTCA
>NW_006408547.1:413353-415498 GCF_000296735.1 Chrysochloris asiatica | reverse complement strand
AAAATAAAACCAAGAACAGATAAATTGTCAGACAATTGTTGAAAGAAAATTTCCCTATGATCACCAAAGACAAGAAGAGAAGATATTAATTAAGGAAGCTGGATGAATCCCAAACAGGATAGACCCCCAAAAGAAAATCACCAAGACATACTACAATCAAACTTTATAAGACCAAAGAAAGATTCTTGAGAGTTACCCACAAACAAAACCCAGAAAGACTAGATTCTGATTTTTCAGCAGAAACCATGCAAGCAAGAATGCAACAGGACCTTTTTCTTATGGATGTAGTTGCTCAAAATTCTATCCAGAATGGAAGGATTCTTCATATCAAGACACAACCTTGTTTCCTCGGTGTACTAGGTAGATAAGGATGAGAAATTTAGACACTGGCTATCAAAGCTGAGGGGGCGATTAAGGCATGAAGTGGTTAGCATACAAGCTTTCATGAGTATACTTAGTTTCAGAATGAGATGAGTAAGGTAGAATCCCCACTGAACAGTTTCCTTCTTTTCCAGATGGATCTGGTGAAAGCGGGTAGGGGATGATAGCAATAGGATTTTATGATGCGATTGTGAGTAATTGTTAGCAGGATTAATTGTTTGTGATTGTCACAGCTGTAATTGTAGAAAATGTATAACTAAAAGGGAGAGGTAGTTACTCTTCCATGAAACAGATGATCCCAGGACCATCATGAAGGAAGAACATGAGTGGACTGTAAGATCCCTACATAAAAAAGTGGTGACAGCAAGGATGGTGGCTGTGTGCCTGTAAGAGGAGGCTGGCTAGTAGAATGTGCCCTTTGGACATTTCAATGAATATATACTTTTTGTTTGGTTTACTAAATATAGAGCTAATACTCTTGTCTATAAACCTTTACCCAGTTCACTATAAAAAAATTAAAAGTAAATAAATAAACTCAGTGGCGAACAACAACAAAAAAGAGATCATCTCAAGATACAGATGGAAAAACAAACGGTACAACCCAGTAATCCAGTACCATGGAAATGTTAGGAAGAATCAAGACCAAATATAAGATAATTTAAAAAAATTTTTACTAATGGAAACCAATCATGAAAGCAAAGTTGCTTGGATACTGCAATTGGATTGTGAAAAACAAGAACACAATGTGCTGTTTTTTAAACATCACTTATTTGGAGATAAATACTTACAATATTGTCACAAATACTGTAAGCTGTTCACTCTCAATTGTGAGCTCATAAATTGATTAACATCATATTCTAAATTTGAAATGAAGACAATGTTGGAAAACAATTATTAAAAGATGTACTGAGACAGAATTCTGAGGACAGGCCAACAAATTCTGGCCAAAAGACCAGATAGTCTACTGTCTGACAAATTTATAATAAAACAGAATAATTTTATTGATTCTCTTATTCTATGAAATGGAAATTTCAGCAAGGCTAATAAAGAGTGTGTGTCTTAGTTTCACAGTCTGCCATAAGAAAATACCACAAGTGGTGGCTGTAAAAAATAGGAATTTATTTTCTCACAATTTTGGAGGCTAAAATCCATATCAGGGCATTGGCTAAAGGAAAGGTCCTTCTTTGTATTGCCCAGCTTTCAGTAGCAAATCAGCAATCCTGGGCACTGCTGGGTTTGTGAGTACATCTGCTTCCACCATCACGTGGCATCTATTTTCCTCCTGTGTGGATGACTCTCAGTGTCTGACTTCCCCTTTCATAAGACTCCACTCAGAACGGGGTTAGACTTGGAACTCACTCTAGTCCTTTATGACCTCATTAACATAACAAAATAAAAATCCTGATTTCCAAACAGAGTCACTTTCATAGGTATAGTGGTTAGTATTGCAACCTATCTTTTTGGGTGGCACAATTCAGTCAGTATAGATCTGGTACAGAAATTAAGTTACCAAAACAAAGTACAGAAATTAAGTTACCAAAACAAAGCTGGCTATGAAACTCCCTTTACCTGATAATGGAGAATTTCCTTCTTGAAAAACGCTTATAAAAATAGTGGCTCATTTACAAGGTAGCATTTATGTTGTTGTTGTTGTTGTTGTTAGGTACCATTGACTCATAGCGACCCTATGTACAAGAGAATGAAACACTGCCCAATCCTGTGCCAACCTCACAATCGTTGTTATGCAATTGTGTTGCTTCCAAT
>NW_006408547.1:406673-407482 GCF_000296735.1 Chrysochloris asiatica | reverse complement strand
TATTGAATGATGCAGAAAGCATCAAGAGAAGATGGAAGGACTACACAAAGTCACTGTACCAAAAGGAAATGGTTAATGTTCAACCATTTCAAGAGCTAGCATATGATCAAGAGCCAATGATACTGAAGGAGGAAGCCCAAGGTGATTGAAGGAATTGTCAGGGAACAAGGCAGCAGGAATTGACGGAATAAAAATTGAAAACTTTCAAGAAAGTGAGGCAGCACAGGAGGTACTCACTAATCTCTGCCAAGAAATTTGGAAGACAACTATCTGGCCGACTGATTGGAAGAGATCTGTATTTGTGCCCATTCCAAAGAGAGGTGACCTAACAGAATGTGGAAATCACAATCTCTTTGATATCCCATGTGAGTAAAGTTTTACTAAAGGTAATACAGAAACATTATACATTGTATACAATGTATACAAAGCAAGTATACATTGACAGAGAACTTCAGAGGTTCAAGCCTGATGGTATTTCAAATATACATGACATAGCTTCCAGAATCACAGCAACACATAAGCCACCACAGTATGACAAACTGGCAGACGAGTGATGGGTTATGGATAGAAATGATGCTGAGATCGCATAATAGAATTTTGCAAGACCAATGACTTCTTCATTGCAAATATCTTTTTTTTTAGGTCATAGTTTTAATAATAATATGCTTTTTTTTATTAAATGTTTTTATTTTGGATTGAGTGAAAGTTTACAGAGGACATCATCAGCTTCACATTCAACCATTCATATAGCTTGTTTCATTACATTGATTATTATCCCCTCCATATATCATCAGTTAACAGTGTTTCTC
>NW_006408547.1:393144-406573 GCF_000296735.1 Chrysochloris asiatica | reverse complement strand
TGCTCTTGAACACTTCAAAGAGGCACCCGATTTGACTTATGTAATACGTCATTTAATTTCTTGACAGCTGCTCCCATGAGTGTTGATAGTGGGTCTGAGCAAAATGAAATCCTTGACAACTTCAATCTTTTCTCCATTTATCATGATGTTACTTACTGATCCAGTTGTGAAGATTTGTTTTCTTTACAGAGAGGTATAACCTGTACTGTGTAACCATAGGCTGTGGTCTTTGAACTTCATCAGCTAAAGAATATAGCCCCGGCATACACATTTCCTGATTTTAAACCATTCAGTGTCCCCTTGTTCTGTATGAATGGCTGCCTCTTGGACTATCTATCTACAGGTTCCTCATGAACACAATTAAGTGTTCTGAAATACCCATTTTTCACAATATTATCCATAGCTTGTCATAATCCACAGAGTTGAAAGATTCTGCATAGTCAATAAAACACATGTAAACATCTTTCTGGTATTCTCTGCTTTCAGTCAAGATCATCTGATGTCAGCAATATTGGTACTCACTGCACCTACTCATCAGTTTCTGGCAGTTCCATGTCAATGTATTGTTTTTAAATTATCTTCAGCAAAAATTTACCTACATGTGATAGTAATGATGGTTTGATGATTTCCACATTTCATTGGGTTCACCTCTCTTTGGAATGGGCACGGATATGGATCTCTTCCAATCTGTTGGCCAGGAAGCAGTCTTACAAATGTCTTTGTTGGTGTTAGGTGCTGTCGGGTCTTTTTGATCCATAGTGACCCTACATACAACAGAACAAAACTGTCAGATCCTATGCCATCCTCACAACTGCTGCTATGCTTGAGCCCAAATTTGTTGGCATAAAAATTTGTACCATATATAGACAACTATTTTGCAAGCACAAATTGCTTATTTCAAAAGAGGTCTAATATTCTTATTTAATAATGTTTCAAAATCAGCATTTTTATGTTTATTGTTCATAGGAACAACCATGATGTTGATGTGATAGGAAGAGAGATATTGGAACGCTGATTAATAATAGCATCCTTTGAAATATACTCATCTGTGATATATTAATTTTCTGAGGCTGCAAAAACAAAATGTACCACAAACATACTGACTTAAAACAACAGAAATGTCTTCTCTTGCACTTCTGGAGGCTAGAACTGAAATCAAGTTGTTGGCAGGGCTATGCTCCCATAGGAGCCTCCAGAGAGGAATCGTTTCTTTCCTCTTCCAGCTGCCGGTTGCCGCCGGCATTCCTGATGGCTGCATCACTGCCTCTGTTTCTGTCTTCTCTTCTGTGTGTCTCTTTTAAAGACACTTGCCATTGAACTAAGAGCCTGCTAGAGAATCCACAATGATCTCATCTTGAGATCCTTAACCACATTAGGAAATTCCCTTTTCCTAAAAAGATGTCACATTCATAGGTTCTAGAAACTAGTATACATGGAGATACCTTTTGGGGGAAAAGGGAAAGAGGGTGCCATTCAATTCACGACATAAGATATATTCCATGAACAGTGAAATGAATGGTTTCTTAAAACAACTTCTGGAACACAGAAGGGGATGATGAAGGTGACTTCTTCCTTTTCTTTCTTTCTCCTCCACATCTCCATTTAGAGAAACACTACCTGGACTATTTGAGGTCTTTGGTAAGATCCGTAAGGATGCTATGTGTTCCTGGACCATTGAGGTGACGTAGTGTAACCTTCACCTGAGCCACGACGCCCCCTTGCAACATTGCTGGCCTGAGAAGTACCCAGAAAATACTTGCAGGTCTCTTAGCCCATTAGTCTTTGTTCTTGGTCAGCTGTAAATACTGCAGTATGTGCCATAGGAGTCCTGGTATGAGGCTGTAGGATGACCATGGACTGCTAACTGCAAGGTCAGTGATTCAACCCCACCCCCCAACTACTCCTCAAAAACCCTACAAAAGGTCGCCATAAGCCAGGACCGATTCCTTAGAACTTAACAACGACAACGTGCCATAATGCTGTCTGGAGCCACAGTCTCCCAATTGTTCTTTTTTTTTTTTTTAAAGTTTTTATTGTGAACTATGTGGGTTTACACGGGAGAACATCAGTTTTACATTCATCCTATCATTATTTTGTTTCATTGCAATGATTACAGTCACCTCCATGCATCGTCAAATAACCAAAGGGTACACCTCACAGGTCTGCCCCCGGCCATCAGCACACAGACCCTCTCCCTCCCTGAGTCCAGTGTTCTCAGACGCTCCTCCATCTGTTACGTCATCTCCCAATTGTTCTTATCAGTGCATAGAAGCTCTTTTCCTTTTTACCAATCAGTTCCACTGAGAGAGCACCTACATTGAGAAAGTGGAAAGTGACATTTCAAAATCATTTTCTCTAGGGTATATACTTGGAAGTATTATTTCCACCAATAATGCTGGCTTTTCCATTTAGATCTAATAGATATCTTCCCCACCACTAATCTGTCAGTTTGTTATACTGTAGTAGGTTGTGTGTTACTGAAAGGTATACCACTATTGAAAGCCCATGGACAGCCAGAGGAACAAACAAATCTGTATTGAAAAAAGTACAGCCAAAATGCTCACTAGAAGTCAGGATGATGGGATTTCATCTCTTATACTTTATACATATTATCAGGAAGGGCCAGTCCCTGAAGAAGGACATCATGCTTGGTAAAGTTGAGGGTCAGTGAAAAAGAGGACGATGCCCAATGAGATGGACTGGGGCAAAGTGGTTACAGCAATGGACTCAAATGTAACAATGATGGTGAGGATGGAGTTGGACCGGGCAGTGTTTCTTTCTGTTGTGCATTAAATTGTATCAACTTGAGAGCACCTAACCACAACAAGAACAACAAGATATTTTCCATCATGTAGATACAGTTTTCAAAGACTCCATATCATAAAGTCATAAAACTTTATAGCTGAAGTAAGCTCAGAAGTTATATAGTGTGTGCATTTAGAAACAAGGATACAAATGTCCTAGAAAGACCAGCATATTATTGAGGTCATGCACTGCGATGGGGGAAGAACCAGGACTGGACCTGAAGCTTCCATAATCCCATTCAAGCACTTTTTTTTTACTATATCAGACTGGATTCAGAAAGTGATTTAAAAAGAAAAAACCAGCTTTCTCCTATGTGAATTACACTTGTGATGCTGCTCTCACTGGTGCTACCCAATGAGAGAATCAACCCAATAAATATGTTCAAGTAGTGTTTACTGGTTGCATGCAATGTGCCAGGTCCTTTGGGGGCAGACACAACAAAGTCTCTGTTCTCACAGTGCTTGAACATTCAGGTGGCTGAATGATTGAACAGTGCCTGAAAGACTCAAATCCAGCTTTCATAGTCAGGAGTTGACTGGGACTAAGGTCACCTAGTTTAGCCCTTAATTCTTCACTACACCCTTAAGGAAATAACTGGAGCTAATGTCCCCCCTTTAAAGGCTCATAGATGGGTTCTTAACTTGTCAGATGTCATAATTCAAGTCAAAAACATCTCAGTCCAAAATGTTAGTTTCCTCACTTCCTCTTCAATACGGTCCTCCAAGATTAAGCAGGAATACAGGGCCAACAACAGCAAAAGTTGTTATTAAAAACAGTAAATGTCTTGGAAGTACTAAAATTATTATCTAGTAATTCGTAAACGAGAGAAGCATTTCCTGGGTGACATAGTGAGAGAAAAGGATCCAGATGGCAGATTCTTTTGGCACCGACATATTTGCTCCGGCTGTCTAACATGCTTCTTCATTGCGCTAATTCTTGCATCAGTGCGATCACGGCAGTTTGCTGATTTCCAAAGAAAACAAAAAAGAGAAAGATTTTGATCTGTAGGATTCCTACCTGCCTCTTTCAAAGCTGGCTGGTCTATTCACGTAGGAGGGTACTAAAATAACCTGGATCCTTTGGTCAAAACCTCAAAGCTTTGTCCTGTAAAAGAGTCAACACAATTCCTTCTTCATGTGTAAAAGAAAGGGGTCTAAAGACTTCTATGGGATCTGTTACCTGGACTGGACCTCATGTCTGATTAAGATTCAGAATTTCTTTAAAACAGCTTTTGGCTTGCTGGCTGCAGCATGTTGCATTACTCCTGGCTGCCCAGTGAGTCCTGCAGCCCTATCTTCTTTCATGACGAATCCCTGCCAATCGAGGATCTGTGAACTGCTTCTGCCAGCCAATCTCTAATTTAGCATATGTACAAAGCCAATTTTTGGACACCATGATGGAGCCTGGCACCTCTGCAGCCCTTCATGTTTGTAGCATTCGCAGGGAAATAATGAGTAACAAAGAAGATAAGAAAAATATGCCATGAAAAGGCTTTCCACATGCACAGAGAAATCATTTATGGATTATATAGATACAAAATCAATGTGTGTGTGTGTCTCCCTTCTGCTTTTCCAACATAAACTTCCCCCATGCCTCTCCTTGTAGTTATTTCATTTAGATTTCTCAATCTGGGACACACTCAGCAACAGCCAACACTGACAAAGATAAAACCCTGCTCCCCACAGAGAACATCTGAGTTTTTAAAATGCAGAAATGCTGCTCTTTAAGAAATAGGACATTTCCCTTTTAATTAGCTTCAAAATACACCCAAATAATTTGCAACTAGGAAATGATACCATTTCAGAGTACTTAAAAATAATCCTCATGCCTGCAAAACCAATTTGATGAGAGATCCCGGCACTGAAACCTTCCGTTTTGAGATAAAAAGACCTGTTTCTGCAGGCACAGCTGTCACTAGCATGGGAAAATTCACCTAAACCTCGGGCTTTTATCATCATATTCACTCATAAATCTGTATCTTAGGTGTTTTTGCTGAAATATTTTGCAACCATTGCCAACAGGCTTGTGTACACTTAGCCATCTTCACTGAAGATGTGCATCGCCCTGCCCTTCTAGAGAACTGGTCAACCATCTCACTTTTAAACCCTTCTTGACAAGAGAACACGTAGCTGCAACAGCTCTGGGGTGTCACTTCACATTATTTTTTAAAGTACATACTTGTATTGTGTTTGTCTACCCTGCAATGTGCTGGCAAAGAGAATCTAATTGGGAGACATCCAGGGAGGAACATTTGGACTTTTTTCTGTGAATGAATGGGGGGAAAAAAATCCCTGACTTTTCTGGTATATGTTTCTTTTAATGCATTGTTTGGTGACAGTGGCCAGCTGTTTGGAAATTTGTAAAGTGAGATCTCTACTCTCTTGGTCAGGTGTGCCTTCACTGATAAGCAGACGATGCTGGGATGAACAAACCCTTCCAAGATGTCCACAGTCCATACATACAATGGCCTCTGTGAGGAGGAAGAGGGAAAGAGAATGAGATCTAACCCTAGTGAGGTCAGAGCTCGGCATGGAGAAACATAAATATTTCAGGAATGTGGCTCTGCATGACCCTGCAGAAGCCAATCTTGATTGCCCTGCCCTGGTGTGGGCCTCCCCAGGTGGCAGGGGCTGAGCCCAGGTGGTCCAGGGGGTGAGGGTGGAAGTAGTGGCTCCAGTCATTCTGAGCAGCCCCTGGAAGGACAGGCTCCTGAGGGGAGGTCCTGTCCAGTTTCCTTTTGCAGCAGTGATGATGGTCCTGAAGTATGTGTGCGCGCGCACTCTTTTGTGCTAATACATTCCTCCTCATCAACCAGGTCATGCTCCTGGTCTCTTTGGAGGGTGCTGACCAGCAGAGGAGTCCCATTAAGGGATGTCTGCTCAGTGGTTCTAGGCCTTTCCCTACCCGGGAGGCTCCAGCATGGTACCTTCATTCTGCATTGCCCATGCCCGACAGATGAGGACACCAGGTTTAAGAATTACAGGAGGAGGAGGAGGATCAATATGTGTGTATGGAGTACAGTCACAAGACAATTAAAAAGTCTTAAGGAGGAGGAGGAGGAGGATCAATATGTGTGTATGGAGTACAGTCACAAGACAATTAAAAAGTCTTACTCAGAATCCCACTGGGAACTGCTGAAAACCTAACTAGTCTACCTAGGTCTGACCAAAGTTGAGGTCCATAGCTTTATGATTCATGGAGTTAACATGACTTGAATGTATTTAAAGGATCCCAGGACTGTTTCTGCAAAATCTTTTAAGCAGGAAAGAATTTTTCACTCATGAGTGACCTTGAAGCCTAGAATTATGAGATCTCACCTCTTTTTCAAATGAAGACTGTTAAAAAAAAAACAAAAAACGTCACTGAAATAGAAAGCTTAAAACTCGGGTTGCACACATGGTAAACTGAGACAACTGCCAACTCATCGTTACACTGAAATTTCTTACTGATGGACGTGCACTTGGACAGGGAAATGAAGACAATAACTAGTCACTGTATTGCTATAAGAACCAGAGCACATATGGTATTAGAAGACAGATATCCTAAATCCCTGGGGTTTTGTTTTTGGTTCTTTATTTTTTTGTGTGAATTGAGTGAAGGTTTACAGACAAGATGGACAGTTTTACACGCAACACACCACACACTTCATTTCATATCAATGACTGCAATCCTCTCCATGCAACAACACTTACCCCGCTTCCTCTGTGGGGTTCCTAGTTCCATTCCACCCACCTTCCCTTCCCTTCTGGACTCTTTGATTTTGAATAATTGATAATTCCATGGAAAGCATACCTTATGACCTGATTAGTGTTCATTTTCTCCCCTATGTATCAATCTGTTTCAGCTTAGATGAAAACTGGGTCACAGGGGTGAGTTCCTTTCTACATTGGAAGGGTGTCCAAGGGCCATAGTCTCAGGTTCCTCGAGTCTCCTTTTGAACAGTAAACCTGGTCTTTTTTTTTTTTTTTTTGTTCCATATTTTCCTCCCCCTCTATCCGGGACCTTCTAATGCGATCCTTCTCAGAGCTGTTGGTAGTGGTAGCTGGGCACCATCTAGCCCTTCTGGTCTCAGAGTGTGGAGACTGATATTTCTGTGGTCCATTACTCAATTGGACTAACTGTTAAATTCCTGGGTTTTATGGGGCAAAATTGGCAAGAATTTTTAAACAATAAAAATGTGTTCTTCATAAAAGTTATGTGTTCTTCATAAAAGTGAAATACATATGTAAAAAAACCATAAATTTAGTTGATTTTAAGAAGATCAGAGTTAGATTTTAATCTGGGATTCACTTACATGGTTTGTTGTTCCCATAATTCAGTATTTTCCTAGTGCACCCCAGGCCTTTGAAATTTTGATTATGGTACAGACTCTGAGTGGCCTCAATGGTCACGCCTAGCTGAAAGGATGGCAGTTCTAACCCACCCAGAGGTGCCATGGAGGACAGGCCTGGCAACTTTCTACAAAAAGATCACAGCCTTGAGAGCTTTACTTTTCACACAGTGTCACCATGAGTCAGAGCAACTCCATGACAACTAACAACAACAACAACAACAACAAAAGCCAAAGGAAAGGGTCATCTCTGAATAGAGAGTAGATTTCTCGGAAATCTGTCTTCAATACATGAAGATTTCAACTATTTACCTTTTAGAAGTATCCCTATCAAATGGATCATGACACACTGGTCATCTGGAGCCCTCGATAGTCTTCCTCATTAGAAACCCACAGAAAATCAACCTACAGACTTGAAATCTCATGTAGCTGAGTGAGCCAAGAGGGGACCAGTAAGTCAACCAAAACAGAGGAAGAGTTTGCACGATACTACCATGTGGCTGGGCTTGACCTTCAGGAACCAGCACACCAGAATGGTTATTTGCATTGTCCATGTGAAGGTGGGGTGAAGGATGAGAGCAGGACCTGTTGCAGGGGGCCTGAGTTCCAGGCTAATGTGAATAGATTATATCACGTTGGCAGCAAAAATTCATAGAACAGTATTGTCATGGATTGAATTATGTCCCCCCAAAACATGTGTCAGCTTGGCTGGACCATGATTCTCAGTGATTTAGCAGTTATGTGATGATCTCCATGATGTAATCTAATGCGATAAACCAAGAAGAGGACTAAGGGTGAGATACATACCTTAATCTCATCAAGACCCTGATCTTCTGTACAGGAGATTCTCAAGTGTGTGGCATGCTATACCTTTTATCTTACAAGAGAAAAAAGGAGAGAGACATAAACAGAGAAAGAGGGATATGCCACCAACAAGAAAGAAGAGCCAGGCATGAAGTGTGTCCTTTGGTCCTGGGGTCCCTGCAGTGTGAAGCTCCCAGATCCAGGGAACAACTAAGGTCAAGATACATGGAGACCTCTAAGAAATGGTGGACCTATAGATGCTGAAAGGAGAATAGGACTTGCCCTAGAGCTGGTACTCTGAAATTGGGTTTCTGTCCTCCTAAACTGACAGAGAATACATTTCTATTACGTAAAGCCATGGTATTTCTGCAACAACAGCACTAGACAACTACGACAGGTATTTAAGAGGGTGGACACACACCATCTACGGGGTCAGAAAGAGTCACCTGACAAGACTGTTTATCATGGCCCATGAAGGAACAAACAGAAGCTAGAAAACAAGTTGGAAGAATCTACAAGTTTTTCCCCATCAAAAGGAACCAAGCAGGGTTCCTTAGAAAAGTGGTCTTTTACAGGTCAGCAGAAAAGAAATGTACAAATTGAAACAGAAAGAAAAGAAACGGAAAAAAATGGGAGCGGGGAAGACCCTATATTATGATTTCCATTCTGTTCTTTCCAGTGTTTTAATAAAGCCAAATAGACTAATATTTGTCCATGCCACCTACTTAGTTAGTTCTGCACATGCTCTACATCCCCATCATCCTCAAACATTCCTTCATTGTACCCGGAGAACACGATGTCTTCTCAAAGTGGAAACAGACTCTTGAAACTAGACTGTGGATGTATTGCATTGGGCCAACAAGTTGTGGATATTCTCATCCCAGACAAACGAGCCTGCCTCCCCACTACTTAGATTCTAAAACATTCTCTGCCAAACATTTTACATTTCCAGAATACTTAAACAGTAAAAGCCTCTCATGTAAAAGAGGACTGAACACAGGAGGAAACAACTTGCAATAAAAAGGTATTTATTAAGGTCAGATAAGGAACATTTGCATAGCAATTTCATCATTTATAAAGTGTTTTACATATCCTCCAATTTTACTTTTATATTGGAAAGGTTGATACTATTTTATAGGTGACTCCATTTTACAGATGATGGCACCAAGGCTCAGAAAGGTTACCAAATTGCTGACTTCCCATAGTTATCAGATTGTTTAGTAGGGACTGACGCTTCGATCTTCTGTCCTCAGCACCAACTTGGATTGGCCAAACCTCTGGGGCTTGTTGCTCAAGACCAGCTCTACCTCTCTCAAATCTCAGTTATGCAGTTATATATGTGTATCCAGAAAACGGCAATCCAGTAGATCATGAAGAGACTGTCTGCCTGTGAAAACCTTTGTTGACGGTTGTTGTTGTTGTTGTTGTTAAGTGCTGTCGAGTCAGTTCTGACTCATAGTGACCCTGTAACAGGGTTTCCAAGGGTGTAAATCCTTACGGGAGTAAAAAGCCTCATCTTTCTCCCGCGGAGCGGCTGTAGTTTCGAACTGCTGACCTTAAGGTTCGCAGCCTGATTCGTAACCACTACGCTACCAGAAAACCTTTGTTGAAGGTAGTGTTTCCACATTTGTCCAGGTACCTGTTCCCATCCATGTATATTCCTTGGGTACAGAGAGCTCTACTGGACATCAGCGGCAGGTCTCTGCATAGTCAAGAGTGGGGGCTAAGAAGCAGGATGTGAATCTATTCCATGAAGTGAAAACTTACGTTCTAACAAATAATTAGGAAAAAATTCAAGGTCGTTTCCTCAGCTGATCATCACTGGCAGAGCCAACTTTGGATTAAACACTTCTGCTTAGTGGTTTTGACATTCTCAGTCAGGCATATCATGATGAAATGAGAGATGCAGAAAATATATTGTGACGGAGAGCAAGGGCAAAACAGCTAGAAGGGAAGCCAATTCTATGCACAAAATTGTGCAGACCAAGATAAAAAGGAAAAGTGAAAGCAAGAGAAGAGGGGTGTGTGCTTGTGTGAGTATGTGTGTTTAAATGGAGGAAGATGAAAGCAAGTGATAGGACAGGAAAGGAGGAGCTGGGGTGATGTGAATTAATTAGACTTTAAGATCTTGGCAGCAAGAGGTGTGTTTATAAACAGTCTTCACTAAAACATACCTTTCCAACTACTAACTGTTTTCTTTGCCAGAAATAGTCCCTGCTCTAATTATTCTGTACTTGTTTCAATCCAAAAGTGGAGAGAGAAATATTAACAAGTGAACATAACCATTCTTATACTATAATATATATCTCTGCATGTGGTTAACATTTCCAATGCTCCACTAATGAAGTGAGGCCAATTCAAACTATTTCCCAAAAGGATGTGGTGGGGGCTATTAGTCAGAGGCTTTCTAGCTAGTAGAAAAGAAAAACTTAGAGCAAGGATATGCAAAATAATAAAACTATTTATGAGGGAGTCATGGTGGTGCCTTAGTTAACACTTGGCTGCTAACTGAAAGCTCGGTAGTTCAAACCCACCAGCCTCTCCATGAGACAAAGATATGGCAGTCTGCTCCCATAAAGATTATGAGGGGGGTTCAAAAAGTTTGTGGAAAATGGAATTAAGAGAATGTAAAGTGAAAGAGGGGGAAAGACAGCCCATATCAGAAGATATGGGCTGAGGTTCCATAGATTCCTGTTGACCTGGAGATGAGAAAGAGAAGAGGAAGGGCTGGTTGGTCCAAAGTATGGTGAGATCTGGGACTCCTGAGCCCATGAACAAGGACATTGCCACAGAGGGCTAGAGCTGACAGTGAAGCATCCAGCTGATATGAAGGGAGGGAGATGCACAAAAACACACAAATGTGCAGATAGTATCCATTTGACTTAGGCTTGATGGCTTGATGATCAGAATTCGAATAGAGGAAGATTAAAAAAACAATTTTTGATAAAGGAAACAAGTGTAAATTGCTACAATTTGATGAACTTGAACTATACTTATGGATGTAGTCACTCCAAATACCAACTGAGAGGGAAGGAGTCTTCACACCAAGGATCAATCCTATCCCCTCTACATACAGGGTTGATAGGGATGGACAACTTAGAAATTGGCTACCTAAAATGAGGGGGTGATAAAGGCACAAAGTGACTGGCTTACAAGTTTTCAAGAGGGAGTTTAGTTTAATACTGTGCAAGGAAAGGTAGAATCCCCACTGAATAGTTTTCATCTTGTCTAGATGGGTCTGGTGTAAAGAGATGGGGATAAGATTCTTATGATTCAACAGTGAGTAATCGTTACCATGACTAATTGCTACTGCCACACTGTAAAGATAGAAGTTTTGTAACAAAAAGGGGAGAGTAGTTAATCTTACAGTTCAGGAACACAGGACTCTAGGACCACCAAGGGAGAAGAGCACAAGCAGAATGTGGGACCCTCTCCAGGCGAGCAGCAACACCAGAGATGGAGGCAGAGATGATGACAGAGAGAGATAGAGCAGCTGAGGACTCTAGACTTATGGAAAGAGAAAGATTGAGTACTGGAAGCAAGGAGGCAGGCTTTCAGAATGTGCCTTTGTTTGTTTAAATTATTATATATTCCTGAGTGTTATTGTGTACATTCCCCCCCGCCCCAAAAGGCCACAAAACAAAACAAAAAACAGAGGGAATGGAAGCAAATTATGTCGAATGATGATGCATGGAGGAGATTGTAATCATTGCAATGAAATGATGAGTGTAAAACCAATGTTCTCCCATGTAAACTATCACTCAATTTACAATAAAAACTTTAAAAAAAAAAAAGAATGTAATTTTCCATGAACTTTTGAAACACTTCATGCATCCTAAAAACAGCTCTACTCTGTTCTATAGGATCATTATGAGTTGCAGTTGACTTAATAGCTCGTATCTACAAACATTTAGGAGTCCTGGTGTGATGCTGTGAGTTAATGCACAGGACTGCAAAATTGGTTTGAACCAAAAGGCTGGCAGTTCAAGTTTACCAGCTGCTCCTCAGAAATCCACTACAGTATCTTTATGGATTGGAACTGACTCAATGGCACAACAACAAACATTTAGGAATCTTCTAGTAACATGCTGATAGTAAACCATGTTCAAACCAGTTTTTCTCTTGGGATTTGAGTCCAGAAAAGATGATTCATAAGGATAAAGACTTTGCACACAAGTGAAATCACTTAAAAAATTACTTCTATATCCTTTCTGAGAAAGTGACTAGAGGAGCTACCTATTAAAATGAGGGACTAATCCAAGAATGAGAAAGACATGAGCTCCAATAGCAAATGAACCAATTCAGAAATGAGGCCAAAGAATTTCCCCAAATGACAGAAAGATAAGTTACCACCAGATTTGGTAGTCAGCCAGTTTAGACTGAAGTTGGTAATGATGGTTACATCTTCCTTATTCACTGTCCAACTTTTGCATGCATATGAGGTTATTGAAAATACCATGGCTTGGGTTAGGCGCACCTTAGTCCTCAAGCTAACATCTTTGCTCTTCAACACTTTAAAAAGGTCTTGTGTAGTAGATTTGCCTAATGTAATATGTCATTTGATTCTTCATTGCTACTTACATGAATGCTGATAGTTGATCCAAGAAGAATGAAGTCCTTGACTACGTCAATCTTTTCTCCATTGATAATAATGTTGTTTATTGATCCAGGGGTGAGGATTTTTGTTTTCTTTACATTGAGATATAATTCACATCAAAGGCTGTGGTCTAGTAATTAGTAATAGATATCTAGAAAATGGAATCCGGATGTGGTTAATGCACTAGACTGCAAAGTTGGCTAGAGCCACAAGACCAGAAGTTCAAGCTAACCAGCTACTCCTCGGAAACCCTACACAGGGTCACTGTGGGTCAGAACCAAATTGACAGCACTTAAACAACAAAAGCAGCAACACCTAGAAAATAAAGCAATTGAAAAACCAAGGCAATTATTTATTAACTACATGACAAACAAGAAAGCAAATAGAGCCTCAACAAGCCTCATGGGTCATTTGTGAATATATTTACACAGTCATGTTAAGTAAACATATAAAATCCCCTAATATGTTATATGTATACTGGGAGATACATACAACAGCATACATATAACAGTTTTGGGGATTTTTGTTATATGTATACTGGGAGACCACCACTTGTCTGTCAGTTTGTTGTACTGTGGTGGCTTGTGAGTTGCTGTGATTCTGAAAGCTATGCCATCGATATTTTAAATATGTGCAGGGTCACTCATGGTGGACAGATTTCAGATGCGCTTTCAGATGAAGACAGACTAGGAAGGAGTGACGAACTACTTCCCAATATTCAGTCACTGAAAACCTTAAGAATAGCAGAGAAACACTGTTAGATAGAGTGCCGGAATATGAGCCACTCAGGTTGGAAGGCACTCAAAATGTGACTGTGGAAGAGGTACCTCCTCAAAGTAAAGTTGACTTTGATGATGCAAATGGAGTAAAGCCCGTGGGAGAAAGGCCCATGG
>NW_006408547.1:381683-391033 GCF_000296735.1 Chrysochloris asiatica | reverse complement strand
GGCTCATGTATGAGATTACTAACAAGCATTACTGGATAATCAGATGAGGGACAGTTTGCTATGTCTACTAGATGGCTAAAGTCTGATCCTCAGAGCCTATGGTTTGGACGGTCAACAACGCTTGGGTCCACAGGGTCTTGACCTCCTGACCAGGTCTGCACAGTCTGCATCAGGCAAATACCTTTTTTAAACAACATAAAAGATGACTGTACACATAGACCTCACATGACAGAATACACAGAAATCTAATTAGTTACATTTGTGGAAAGAGACAGTGGAAAAGCTCCATATTATCAGCCAAAAAAAGACCAGGGGCAGACTGTGGAATCAATTGCTCTTATGCAAATTTAGGCTGAAGCTGAGGAAAATTAAAACAAGTCCAAGAGAGCCAAAATATGACCCTGGATATATCCCATCTGAATTTAGAAATCATCTGAAGAACAGATTTGATGCATTAGACACTAAAGACCAAAACCCAGAAGAGTTGTGGGATGACATCAAGCACATCACACAGGAAGAAAGCAAAATGTAATTGAGAAGACAAGAAAAAAGGAAAAGACCAAAATGAATGTCAGAAGAGACTCTGAAACTTACCCTCTAGTGTAAAGACACTAAAACAAATGGAAGAAGTGAGGAGGTACAAGAGCTAAACAAAAAATTTCAAAGGTCAGCTCGAGAAGACAAAGCCAAATAATATAATGAAATGTGTAAAGACCTGGAGTTAAAAAACCAAAAGAGAACAACACGCTTAGCGTTTCTCAAGCTGAGAGAACTGAAGAAAAATTCAAACCTCAACATGCTGTAGTGACGGATTCTATGGGGAAAATACTGAATGATGCAAAAAGCATCAAAAGAAGAAGGAAGGAATACACAGAATCACTGTACTAAAAAGAAATGGTCGATGTTCAACCATTTCACCTGGTAGTATATGATCTAGAACCAATGATCCTGAAGGAGGTAGTCCAAGGTGCACTCAAGTCATTGGCAAAGGACAAAGAACCAGAAATTTATGGAATATAAATAGAAATCTTTGAACAAACTGATGTGGCATTGCAGGCACTCACTCATCTATGCCAAGAAATTTGAAAGACAACTACCTGGCCAACTTACTTAACGAGATCCGTATTTGTGCCTATTCCAAAGAGAGGTGACCCAATTGAATGCAGAAATCATCAGACAATAGCACTGATATCCCATGCAAATAAAGTTTTACTGGACTTAGCAAAAATGGCTGTGACCATATATTGACAGAAAACTTCTGGAGGTTCAAGCCAGATACAGAAGAGGACGTGGAACCATGGATATCACTGCTATGTCAGGGGGATCTTGGCTAAAAGAAGAGAATACCACAAAAATGTCTGCCTGTGCTTTACTGACTACGCAAATGCTTTAGATTGTGTGGCTCATCACAAGTTAAAGACAACATTGTGAAGTATGAGTATTCCAGAACATCAAATTGTGCTCATGAGGAACCTGGACATAGACGAAGAAAGAGGCAGTTGTTCAAACAGAATAAGAGAACACAGACCATGGACTGCCAAAAGAACAAACAGATCTGTGCTGGAAGAAGTACAGCCAGAGTGCTCCTTGAAAGCCAGGATGGCCAGACTTGGTCTCTCATACTTTGGACAGACTGTCAGGAAGGACCAGTCCCTGGAGAAGGATATCGTGTTTGGTAAAGTGGAGGGATGGAGAAAAAGATGTAGCCCCTCAGTGAGATGGATTGGCACAGTGTCAGCAGCAATGGGCTCAAGCATAGCAATAATTGTGACGTTGGCCCAGGACCTGGGGTGTCTTGTTCTGTTGTGCATAGCATCGCTCTGAGTTGGTACTCACTTGATGGCTCCTAACAACAAAAACATCCCCATTTTGGATTCCTGGTCTGATGTTGTAGGATCGGCACTAGACTGCTAACCACAAGGTTGGCATTTCAAACTCACCAGTCGCTCCTTAGAAGCCCTATACAGGGTTGCTATGAGTCAGAACTAACTTGAAGGCACTTGTCAACAACAATAACATTCCCATTTTACAGATGAGGACATGGAAGCTTGACAAAGGTCAGATACTTGGAGCCAGAGCCCAAATTTGAGTCTGATTTCAATGTGCAGTCTATTAATCACTAGCGCATATTTCTCTTCAACATTAAAGGTCGTAGTAATAATCTATGTAGCAGAAATCACTTGTGGTTTGCTAATAAAAGCATCCTTGAAATGCAAAGTGCTAGATAACCACCAGTGCTGCTATTCTTACATTTGACCACTGACACGGGAAGAAAGCACTGTCATCTAATAAAAATAATAACCAGTTAGGGGAGATTAATGTCATGTGAAAATGATAGGTCAAATGCTCAAGTTTACATTCCACTGGATATTTATATTCAGAGGGCCATGTTCTCAGGCACGGGACTCCCAGTAAGGTCAAGACCATTCTGAAAATGCAGAAGAAACTATGGCCTTATTCCTTTGTTTTTTTCTGAGACAACAGTAAGAAGTATGGTTCACCATTTTGGTGCAGGATTGTGAAGCAGAAATCATGATGCTTCTACTACTCTTGATTCAGAAAGAAGAAATTATAGCCTTTCATTCTCTTAGCAGCATGTAACTAAGGTTTAGATGAGTGAACAGATGCATGCAAAAATCAGTCACGCGCATAGAAAACATTCATTTTCACAATCTGGTAAATCTACTAGGTATACATGAAACAGAGCCAAATCGATTTCCAGCAGAATACTGTCACAGCTCTGACACGACAGGGACCCTCCTTGGCCATGCACATTGCCAGGGCTGCTGCCATTCAGGGTACCAGGCTTACTGATCCCCCAGCCACCAAGGATTTGTTAGTAGTCTAACTGGTGGAGTGATTCACTGAACCCTAGTGGAGTTGTTTCTGTTATTTCCATCCCTATTATGAGACCAGAGTCCTGGTGTGGCACTGCAGGATAAGCACTGGACTGCAAGGTCGATTTGAACTGCAAGGTCAGGAATTTAAACTCACTAGCCATTCCTTGGAAACCCTATTCAGGGTCACTGTGGGTCTGAACCAACTCAACAGCACATAACAACATTAAGGGACCAGGACTGTATTTTTGTTTTACCACATCTTGAAGAATAGAGACCTTTTCTGAATTTCCAGGTACCTTGTTCCCTATCCTTCCTATAAAATCATAGAATCTGAAATCTTTCATAGAATTTCATAGAAGCATAGAAACTGAAAGCAGGCCATGTCCTTACAAATTGGGTTAGTTTCTGCAGCTGCTATAGCAAGATGCCACAGACTAGGTGGCTTTTAAGAACAAAAAGTTGTTTCACAGTTCTAGAGGACAGAGGTCTGAATGTTCTCTCCAAAGGCTCTAGGGGAAGAAGCTTTCTTGTATAACTCAGAGTAACTCAGAAGCCACATGGTCACTTTCCTTCTGTCTCTCTTCTCCTTTATAAAGACAACACTCAGACTGGATTCAAACCTACTCTACTCCAATATGACCTCATGGTAACTAATCACATCTTCAAAACCCTATTTCCAAGCAAGATCACTGTAATGATTAAGGCTGTGTTTCCAGTTAGCTGGGCACTGACACTGCTATTTGGCAGTTATGATGTAGTCATCTCCCACGATGTGCTCTGATGTAACGTAATCATCACTATGATGAGAACTGCTATGAGCAGCCAATCAATCGAAAGGGAGCTTCCTTAGGGGTATAAAATAGATACATTCTGGCAATGCCCTCCTGCTTTTGATGGATCTGGATCCTGCATCTGGCACATCATCATCTGACCTCTGAACTTGACCTTCTACCAATCCTGAGAATCATTAGCTTCTGCTGCCTGTACATCAGCAGTCTGCCATGTGACTTCCGGCCTTAGATTCAGTTGCCTCTGCAGCCATTAACCTGCCATCTGACTGACCTGCTGATCTTGGGCTCATCAGCCCCTGCTGCCACATGAGTCAGAGAAGCCTCCAGACTGACATCTGACCCACGAATTCGGAACTTGCCAGCCTCTACATGCATCGGAGCCATTTCCTAGAAATAAATCTATTTACATATATAATCTTCATGGGCTGTGCTTCTCCAGAGCACCAAGTCTAAGACATATTCACAAGTACCAAAGGTTAGGACTTCAACATATCTTTTGGCAGGGAAGGGGGTGGTCATAGTTCATTCTATAACATAAATTAATTTGTCTGATTCTTTCATCTTCTGGCTGAGGTTCAGGGAGGGAAAAAGGCTTAGGCAAGGCGATGGCTAACTACTAATGACCTGGTCACTTTCTGATGCCAAACCCATGCTCTTTTCAACAGTGCTGTCTCCATGGAAATCTGTACTCTGATGATATAAACAGCAATTTCTGAAACTTCAGCTCTAGATGTCTATGTGTTGTTGTGGTGGTTAAGTGCCATCTAGTCAGTTCCAACTCATAGTGACCCTGTATAGGGTTTCCAAGGTGGTACAACTTTGCAGTAGCAGGAAGCCTCACCTTTCTCCTGTAGAGCATCTGGTGTGTTCAAACCAGCAATGTTGTGGTTCGAAGTTCAGTACTTATGTACAGATCTGTCTATGTAATATTTATAGTGCAAAAGGCTCTATCAGTCTGCTCTTGGATTTCTTACTTAACTAGTAGAACATAAGCTGTCCAAGCCCTTGACAACATAATTTTATCACCTTTTATTGTTAGACTTTGGAGTCAAATGCATTCTGGGAATACCTAAAGTAAAATGTAAGGAGCTCTGGTAGAGTACTGGCTACAAGTCAGGCTGCTAGCCTCAACGTCAGCAGTTTGAAATTACCAGTTGTTCCACAGGAGAAAGATGAGGCTTTCTGCTCCCGTAAAGATTTACAGCCTTGAAAACCCTATGCAAGGTTGCTATGAGTGGGAACCAACTCCATGGCACATAACCACCACCACCACAGTAAAATGTAGAAGAAACAGGTAAACTGAAGAGATAAAAGACTATAAATTATCTCACTTCAATTCAAGTCAGGTTTGGCTGCCAGCCAAGTGAGTAGATTGAAAACAGGATCAAACTTTTGGTTTTAAGAACTTTTTGGATTTCGGAATTGTGGTTTCCTACTATTCTCATACAAGAGTGTTAAATAAACATCACTAACAAGTTGGCTAATGTCAATACTTTATCATTAAGAAGTATGGTTTCCACTAGGATCTTTTCTGTATGGGTTTCAGTTATCCAGCTGGCTTCTCAGCAATGCCCTCAAATAACAGAATGGAATGGCCTCAAACTCTACCTACCTCAGAGCACTTGAGTTCAAAAGCGGATTGCCATACAGTGTCTCAGATTTTTATAAGACAGGTCCAGCTAGGCTCAGCGGAGAAGCAGGCTGCTTTGTGAAGCAGCTGGTGAGGTCACGGTGGAGACTGGCAGCAGCATCTGTCCTCTTGGGCATCAGTAAAAGCAGAGCAGAGAGGCCCTGCCACCAGGTCCCTGAAGGGCATTTCTGGGCTTACTCTAGCTCCAACTGCTTCTCAGCTTCCTCCTTCTCATCAGATGGGCAAGTTTCCAGAGCTGTCAGATTTTCTTCTGCCCAAGTTCACAGGGACATTGATTTTGGAGGAAAGGAGGCCCTTCCTCCTGCCTCCTTGTCCTTCCCCCCACTCCTGGCTTAGCCACCCTAGTACTGTGGCATTGTCTGGTTTTATTAGTACTGCCTGGCTGAGGAATCCTTGCCCAGGTGGCCACTGTGATTTCCCAGCTCTTATTCATTTGGCATGTTGACACACATTTTTGGTCTCTCAGGGAGAGCCTGCTTACCTGGATAATGGGCACTTGACCCCCTGGTTTACAAAGTGGGCTTCTGTACCACAGCAGGGTTTGCATCTGTTTTAGTGTTTTCTGGACTTTTGCCGGGGGGTGAGAGGTGGGGGTCATCCTATAAATGTGACCTTGCTTGGCTGGCTTTGGGGTTAATGGCAATCCGGGCACTTTGGGGGTCATAACAGGCTTGGATGTACGGGTTTTGGAGGGGCACTGGAGAGTCTACTGTGTTTGTGAGAAGGCCCTTTACTCCACTTCCAGGACTAGAACATGGTTCTCCTATATGTCTTCACAGGGCATAGAAATGGAGCTATTTTTTCTTTTGATTGGGACATTTTCTCCATTGAGACAGGAAAATGGAATTTTACTTAAAAACATATAAATATCTTCTAAGAAAAAGAACCCATTTTTGCTTTTGGACTAGACAAGGTGAGTGTGTTTGGAGAAGATAAAAACTAGAATTGTTTTTGCTGAGTTGACTGGCTCATGGTAGCCTTACGTGTAACAGAAATAAACACTGCTTGCTCCATGCATCATCTCCATGCATGTGAGAGTGCAGGTGATTGTATCAATCCATCTCAAGGAAGGTGTACCTCGTTTCTGCTGACCTTCTACTTTAACAAACACAATGCCCGAAATACTCAAGCTGAAGTCTTGTCATCTTCACTTCTAAGGAACATTCTAATTGTATTTCTTCTAAAGACTGATAATCCTTAATATATTTAATATTCTTTACCAACACCACAATTGGAATGCATCACTTTTCTCTGTCTCCCTCCTTTTTTATTGTCTTCCTATATCCTCATCACCCTACACTCTTCTCATTGACCATTATAACAAATGGTATCACTTATCCCCTTTGTTCCCTCTCCAATATATTCAATGCTGTATCCAAAATGGTATCTTGTAAGACACATGTCCTCTGCTGCTGAAACCCTGCATGGCTTTCCATTATGCTTACCATGTCGTGGCCAATGGCCCGGCACCATCTATCCTCTTCTTACCTCCCTAGCATCAATTTGGCATGCCTCTCTTGGCACTCTGGGCTCTCCAATCAGAAGAACCTTCTTACAGTTCTTTGAAATGCTAAGCTTCTTGTTGCTCCTAGATCTTTGCAAATGCCTTTGCCTCTGTCCAAAACCTTAGTCCCAAACCTTAGTCAGTTTCAGGACTAACCAGTGCTTGACCCAAGTCATGGTATTTTCAATAGCCCCATATGCATGTAAAAGCTGGACAATAAAGAAAGAAGACCATAGAAAAACTGATGCATTTGAGTTATGGTGCTGGAGGAGAATATTAAAAGTACTGTGGACTGCCAGAATAACAAACAAATCGATACTGGAAGAAGTATAGCCAAAATGCTCCTTAGAAGACAGGATGGCCTGACTTTGTCTCTCATGTTGTTGTTATGTGCCATGGAGTCGGTTCCAACTCATAGCGACCCTGTACAGGGTTTCCAAAGCTGTAAATCTTTACGGAAGCAGAAAGCCTCATCTTTGTCCCACGGAACAGCTGGTAGTTTTGAACTGCTGACTGTGAGATCAGCAGTCTGATTCGTAACCAATACGCTAACAGATCTCTTTTTGTCTCTCATACTTTGACCATATTATTAGGAGAGACCAGTCTCTGGAGAAGGATATCATACTTGGTAAAGTGGAGGGTCAGCAAAGAAAAAGGAAGACCCCCAACGAGATGGGTTGGTACAGTGGCGGCAGCACTGGACTCGAGTGTAGCAACGACTGTGAGATTGATTAGGAGCAGGCGGTGTTTCATTCTGCTGTGCAAATGGCCGCTATGAGTCAGTACTGACTCGACAGCACCTAACAACAACAACTGCCCAGAAAACTGGCTCCCTACTCCACTTCTCCTCTGCACCTTGACTGAGTCTAGTTATGACCTATTCATCTTTCGGATCCTAGTTCAAGTATCATTTCCCTAGACTCCTGCTTTCTAGACTGGCATCCTGTTGCATTCCCTCATAGTACCGTATACTTTGTGTGCTCACTACCTATCCCAATTGACATCTATAAGCTTACTGGAGTTGGACCAAGGTCTGCCTCGCTCTTTGGGAGCAATTACTTTGCTCACTACTGCCACCTCTAGCCTCTTATATCAAACAGTGGGTTCTACTAGAAATTATTTGAATTATTGAGTTAAGCATTTATTTAGTTTGCATGATAACATCACCAACAATGTTAATTGTTGTTGTTAAGTGCTGTCAACTTGGTTTTGACGCATAGGGTTTCCAAGGAGTGACTGGTGGGTTTGAACCGCTGATCCTGCGGCTCAAACTGACCTTGCAGTCCAGTGCATTATCCTGTAGCACCACACCAGGACTCCAACAATGTTAATACTAGAATGGAAATTTCCACTTACCAGCAAAACTCAGGGATAGTCTATTCTTGAGCTCATTGGTTTGGATGAGTAAACCAAAGCTCCCACTCACCAGGTTACATTCTGCTTATATGGCTACATCCAATTTCATGTTTCTTTACTAAGTTCCTGCTTGGATGGCAGACTGGCATGAGTTCCCCAAGTTTCTGTGTTGGCCAAGAGGAACATGTCACATTGGCAATAATGTCAGTAAACTCTGAAGCTGCCAAGGAGAGCAACAAACAAAGCCCAAGAGGAAGCCAGAAGAGTCTTAAATATATGAGCCCTGGAAATCATCTCATTACCAGAGGTGCCAGCCATCACACCCTGGATGGAAGGGCATAATTGCTGAAAACAGATAATCACTAAACAGCATGACAACCGAAGGCCTACAGCCATCTCTTTCTTCACTTCAGGATCTGCCCTGCCATGGGAGAAAGGTGGCAAGAGAAGAAGCTAAGCATGAACATACAGCTTCTGTCTTTCAGAAAGAGAATTTCTTCCACCACTGCTCACAGAAAACTTTGGGAGCCCTCTATTCATGACCATGCTTAAAATTGTGGTACTTCCATCCAAATGAAGTGTCTCTGGAATCTAGAGACAGGGTCTTAAGTACAGTATGGTAGACACTCTTCTGTGTGACACTGGCCTTCTACAAAGGTGGGTCTCACAGAAGTAACATTTTGTTTTCAGGACACAGACTATCAAAGACAGTTCCTATGGGAAATTAGAAAATAAAAATGGTCCTGGTTATTTCTTTGTTGTTGTTGTTAAGTGCCACTGAGTTAGTTTTGACTCATAGTGACTCTGTATTGGGTTTCCAAGACTGTACTTCTTTGTGACAACAGAAAGCCTTATACTTTCTCCCACAGAGTAGTTAGTGAGCTTGAATCACCAGCTTGTGGTCTGCAATCCAGTGCTTAGCATACCACACTCCCCATTTCCTTGCTAAATGGTACTTTTTATGAATAATTTATGATAATTCATTAAAATAGTAGATGGTTTCATCTAGCAAAAGTTCTGATAGATAATAAATTTTTACAGGTATCTAGAAGATGTGGGTGTAAACAAATGAATAAGCATAACATCTAGATAAACTCAAGAATACCTTTCCTGCAATATGACGTTTCCTCAGAAGGTTGAAAATAGAAATACCTTATGATCCAGCAATTCTTCTACTAGGTATTTACCCACAAGAAAAACGAGCCACA
>NW_006408547.1:367311-379542 GCF_000296735.1 Chrysochloris asiatica | reverse complement strand
AAAAAAAAAAAAAAAAAGAATACCTTTCCCATAACCTGCTTCCTTCAAACCATCTGTCACAGCTTCAGTATACCTAGTACTGTGTTAGGTGTTCTGGGAGCCAACCTGATTGTGATTACAAGGAACATAAACATGAGTGGAAGAAATCCACAAATAAATCAGTACATAGGCTGTGAAGTCCAGCACTGGACCATAAGGTTAGTTTGAACCGCAAGGTCTGCAGTTCAAATTCTCCAGGTGCTTCTCAGAAACCCCATACAAGGTTGCTATGAGTTGGAACTGACTCAACAGCACTTAACAACACAGCACAAGCAAAGGCTGTGAAGTAATAAGTACTAATATTGGAGCTATTCATAAGAGTTTGTTTGCTGTCTGAGGACAGATTTGTGCCCAGAAAAGCCCATGTGGGCTACATTGGCTTTGAAATTAACCTTCTATTCATTGAGATTGGTGTTGATTGTGTGCCATGGAGTTGCTTATGACTCACAGTGACAGAGTATAGGGTTTCCATGGCTGCAAATCTTTACAAGAGCAGAAAGCCTCATCTTTCTCCCACAGAATGGTTGGTAGATTCAAACTGCTAAACTTTGTGGTTAGCAGCCCAACTCGTAATCCACTACTCTACCAGAGCATTTAAAAAATCTATTTTCCTTAGACCCTTATGTTCCACTTATAATTTTATTCTATTTATAGATAAAATTGATCAATTCAAGGTGAATAGGTTAAACAAGTTGAAATCTCAATCCATACCATTTATAATGTAAATTCCCTTAAACCTCTAAAAGTATATTTATGCATTTAATATATTTTTCTTTTCAAATGCTTGCGCTTATAAGCAAGAGCTTCTGAAACACCTCTAAAATGCTTGTAAATCTATAACGGTGGTACCACTTCTGGGGGACTAATACTGTTTAGAGGCCAGAGATTTTCTCTTGGTACACACAGGTCCAGGTGATTTTCCCTGCCAAAAGGCTATGCTGAGTCCTTCTGTGATTGCCATTACAACAGAGAACTTCAAGTTCATAACCTCTGCATGTTGTTGTGAAGTGCCATTGAGTCAGTTCCAATTCATAGATTTCCGAGGAGCAGCTGGTGGGTGTGAACTGGAGACTTTGTGGCTTGCAGGCCAGTGCTGATCCTACTGTGCCACACCAAGAGTCAGTCCATCCTTTGGATTGTTGCTGTTATTAAGTGCCATCGAGTCAGTTCTGATTCACAGCGACCATGTATAGGGTTTCTGAGGAGAAGCTGGTGGGTTTGAACTGCCAACCTTGTGGTTCACAATCCAGTACTGATCCACAGTGCCAGGTGGCTATATAGCCTAAAAAAATTACAATCTAGCCTGATTCTTTCCTCTGCTATGGAGCAGTTCTATTCCACCCAATTTACAGCTACTTGTTTTCAGCTTCTTCTGGTCTGGTTGGGCTCCAATTCTTACTGAGTCTAATGCAAACCAACTGGATTCTGCATAAAATCCAGACTTGCAAGGCTTAGTCATCATGGTCATGTCAGGATTCTGATCGTGATTCATGAGTACCCAGAGGAGGAGGAGCATTTGAATCAGAGAGCATCTCAGCAAGAGTCATAGTTGCTATGAAAATAACAGGTCTGGATTCAAGACAAACATGGAAGATTTTAAAACATTCCAAAGGAGATAAAAGAAAGAATGGGGAATAGGTATGCAAGAAAAAGAATTTCTTTCTACTATTAAAAATATGTTGTTATTAAGTGCTGTCAAGTCAGTTCCAACTCATAGCGATCCTGTATAGAATTTCCAAGAAGCAGCTGGTGGGTTTGAACCATTGCCCAGAGGCTCAAACTGATCTTTGCTCTTGAACACTCTAAAGAGGTCTTATGGAACAGATTTACCTAATGCAATATGTCCTTTGATTTCTTGACTGTTGCTTCCATGAGTAGTGATAGTAAATCCAAGCAAAATTAAGGCTTTAACAACTTCAGTCTTTTCTCCATTTATCATTATGTTATTTTTTTCAATCTGAGGGTTTTTGTTTTCTTTACATTGAGGTGCAGCCCATACTGAAGGCTGTGGTCTTTGATCTTTATCAGCAAGTATTTTAAGTCTTCTTTACCTTCAGCAAGCAAGGTTGTATCACCTGCAAATCACAGGTTGTTAATGTGTCTTCCTCTAATATTTAGTTTCTTAATACTTAGTTCCACTGGAATCTTTACTCATTTGTTTTTGTTCTTGCTAAGTTGGTTCTGACTCACAGTGACCCTGTAAAGGGTTTACGAGCAGTGGCTGGTGGTTTTGACCATTGATCATGTTATTAGCAATCCAATGCTTATTCTACATCGCCATACCAGGACTCCCCCATCTTAATCTTTTTTCCTTAGTAACTCATTTAAAAATGGGTCCAGAACCACAGGCATAGAGGCTAGGATTTATACTAGATCACAAAAAGGAGAAATTTGACCAGAAAGGCCATAATAAATAATTAGCTGCCCTGTACCGAGGCTACAAACCCTCATCTTTTTCCTGCAGAGTGGCTGGTGGATTTGAACTGCTGTCCTTGTGGTAAGTAAGCCAACATGTAGCTTAGTATGCTACCAGGATTCAAAATACATAACTAAAACTCTAATAGAATTGAAGAAATAGACAACTCTACAAAAATAGTAAAAGATTTTAATACACCACTTTTGATGAAGGACAGAACATCTAGAAAGAAACTCAACAAAGACACAGAGGAACTAAACAACACAATCAACCAACTTGACCTAATAGACTTATGCAGAGCACTCAACCCAAAAACAGTGCCATATATTTTTTTCCCCAGTGCACATGGAACATTCTCCAGAATAAATCAGATGTTAGGCCACAAAGTAGGCTTCAACAGATTTAAAAACATTGAAATACTGTAAAAACATCTTCTTAGATCACAACATTATAAAAGTAGAAATTAACAATAGGAAAATCAAGAGGAAAAAATTAAATACAAGGAAATTGAATAACTACCCTGCTTAAAAGCTACTGGGTAATAGAAGAAATAAAAAATAAAATAGAAGGGAAATTCCTTAACGTAATTAAGGGTATATATGCAAAACCAAGGAGTCCTGGTGTGGCGCTGTGGGTTAATGTGTCAGACTGCAAAGTCATTTGAACTGCAAGGCCAGTGGTTTAGCTCACCAGTTGTTCCTTGGAAACCCTATATAGGGTCGCTATGGGTTGGATCGACTCAACAGCACTTAACAACAACAATACAAAACCAACAGTCAATATTACTCTCAATGGAGAGAAACTAGAAGCACTCTCCTTGCAAATGGGAACCAAACAAGAATGTCATTTATCATCACTCCCATTTAATACAGTGCTGGAAGTCTTAACCAGAGCTATTGTTTTATTTATCTAGTTCTGCTACAATAGAAATAACTCAAGTGGATGGCTTTATCTATGTTGGTTCTGGTTAAAGGTTCTTGTCTCCTTGGGAGTATTCCTTGGAGATCTCCATACAATCTTGGCATCAATCTTCCCCTGGATTTAAGAGCTTCATAGTGTAGGGACTAAGTCCAAAGGATACAATCCACTGCTAGCTCTTCAATCTTGGTGGTAGTTGGTCCTTTTTCTCTACTCAAGTCTCTTATAAGAGAAAAGGTGTTGCATGCCACACCCTTGATAATCTCCTGTAAGTCAGATCACAGTGGTGGTTGATCCAACCCTTAATCCTCTTATTTCGTGATCACATCAAATCACATCAAGAGGGATAGCTACATATCAACCACTAAGTATCCTGGCCCAGTCAAGTTAACAGAAAACCTTACCTATCACAGTTATAAACAAGAAAGGGAAAGTAAACGCACCCAAATTAGCAAAGAAGCAATGAAACTCTATTTTCAGATGATATGATTCCAAAGAAAATCCCCAAAACTTGAGAAAATTATTGGAAGATTCAGCAGTGGCAGGGTATAAACGTAAAAACATAAACAAACCCAGTGAGATTCCTTTACACTAATAGAGCTCTGAAAAGGAAATTGGGAAAACAATGCAATTTATAATAGTCACCCAAAAGAATAAACCTAACCAGAGAAACAAAAAGCTATAAAAAGAAAATTACAAAAGACCACTAAAATAAAGCCAAAACACAGCAACAAAAATGGAAGAATATACCATGTTCATGGATATGAAGGTTTAACACTGTAAAAATAAATGTTAACGCTACCCAAAGCAATTTATAGATATAATGCAATCCCAATCCATCATTAGAGATGGAAAAACTAATCACTAACTTTCTATGGAAAAGAAAGAAACCTCAGATAAACAAAGCATTACTAAAGAAGAACAAAGTAGGCAGCCTCTCACTTCCCAGTCTCAAAACCTACTACACAGCCACAGTGGTCATAACTGGCTGGCACTAGGACAATGAAAGTCACAAAGATCTACAGAACAGAATTAAACCTATGCACATATGGTCAACTAGTCTTCAACAAAGGGCCAAAGCATTTTAAATGGGGAAGAAATAGTCTCTTAAACAAATGGAGCTGATAAAACAGGAAATCCATTTGTAGAAGAATGAAACAAGACTCATATCACACAACGTTTATAAAACAAACTCAAGTTGAATTAAAAATCTAATTGTAAAACCTAGAACTATTAAGATTATCAGTGAAAAACTAGGGACAAACTCAGGGGCTCTGATTCATGGCATAAATACACTATCCAGCATAAGCAAAAACACACAAAATGCAGAATACGCGTACATAATTGGGATCTCCCAAAAAACAGACACTTATGAGCATTAAAAGATTTTGCCAAAAGAGTGAAAAGACTGGGAAAACATTTTTGGCAATGGTGTATCAGACAAGGGACTAATCTCTATAACTCAATAGAAAACATCAACACCTCAACAAGAAAACGACAAATAAACCAATTAAATAATGATCAGAGGGCACAAGCAGACATTTTACCAGAGAAGACATTCAAGCAGCCAACAAGCATTTTGAGTAACACTCAAGATCATCAGCCATTTGTTGCTCTTGGTGTGTGCTATAGAGTCCTGTCCAATATACAGCAATCCTGTGTAGGGTTTCCATATCTGTACATGCTTATGGGAGTAGAATGCCTCATCTTTCTCCTGAAGAGTAACTGCTCGATTCATTAACCATTCAAAAGATACAAATGAAAACAACAATGAGAATCACCTCATCACAGCACTGATTGTTATTGTTGTTAAAGTGCCTTCGACCCAGCACTGATAGCAAAGTTCAAATAAATAGAAAGTGACAAATGCTGGTGGGATACGCCTACAATGTTAGTGAGACTGTCAAATGATGCAACTACTGTGGAAAGCAGTATGGAGTTTCCTCAAAAAGTTGGCAATAGAAATACCATGTGACCCAGCAATTCTTCTATTGTTATTGTTACATGCTTTTGAGTCGGTTCTGACTCATAGCAACTCTGTATAGGGTTTCTGAAGAGCAGTTGGAGGGTTTGATCTGTCAGCCTTGAGGTTAGCACTCCATGTAAGTAAAAATTTTCAGGAAATAATTTAAAAACAGATGCAATAGTAAATCAACTGCGAACTGCCTTAAACTCAATCTGTATTAAGAAGAGAACATGGAAATTGCTGACACCAAATGGATCTTGGCTAGAAGTAAAGAATACTAGAGAGATGTGCTTTATTGACTATGCAAAGGGTTTCAACTGTGTGGATCATGACAAGTTATGGATAACACTGAGGAGAATGGTTATTCCAAAACACTTGATTGTGATCATGAGGGACCTGTACATAGACAAAGAAGTCGTTGTTTGAACAGAACCATGGGATACTGAATGGTTAAAGCCAGGAAAGATGTGAACCAGGGCTATATTTTTACACTATAATTATTTATCTGTATGCTGAGCAAGAAGCTGGATTATATGAAGAAGAGCATGGCATCAGGACTGAAGAAAGACCCATCAACATCCCGCAATATGCAGATGATACAAACTTGTTTGCTGGAAGTGAAGAAGACTTAAAATATTTACTGACAAAGATCAAAGATTATAGCCTTCAGTGTGGATTGCACCTCAATGTAAAGAAAACAAAAATCTTCACAAGTGCACCAATAAATAACATTATGATAAATGGAAAAAAGCTTGAATCTGTCAAAGACTTCATTTTGCTTGGGCTCACTATCAACATTCATGAAAGCAATACTCAAGAAGTCAAACAACTTATTGCATTAGGTAAATCTGTTGCACAAGATCTTTAAAGTGTTCAAGAGCAAAGATGTCAATTTGAGGGCTAAGGTGCACCTGACTCAAGTCATGGTATTTTCAGTTGCCTCATATGTGAAAGTTGGACAATGAATGAAAACATTAGAAGAATTGATGTATTTCAATTATGGTGTTGGATATGAATATTGAAAGTACCATGGACTACCAGAAGAACAAACAAATCTGTGCTGGAAGATGTACAGCTATAATGCTCCTTAGAAGCCGGGATGGCCACACTTCATCTTTACTTTGGACAAGTTATTAGGACGGACAAGTCCCTGGAGAAGGACACTATGCTTGGTAAAATGGAAGGTCAGTGAAAAAGAGGAAGACCCCCAACAAGACGGATTGGCACAGTGGCAGCAACAACAGGCTCAACTACTGTGAGGACGCACAGGACCGGGCAGTGTTTCATTCTGTTCTGCACAGTTTTGCTGAGTTGGAACCATGTTGATGGCACCTAACAACAGTAACATCTTCCAAACAACAAGAGTCTAGCTTAATGTAGGTTCCAATCCCATGGACTGATTGAGACTGTGTGTCTGTGGGCAGGAGGCTGTCTTGCAGAATGTGCCCTTCAGACATTTAAATGTATATATTTTTTGTTTTGTATTTATATACCAAATATTTTTGCTTTGCTCATTTGTGATATATAAGATGTAAAAGGGAAGCCACAGGGAGGAAGTGGGATAACTGTTGTTGCAGGGGGGGAGCCGGCAATCCTAGACACAAAACAAAGTATATAATATGCTGAATGTAAAGCTGATGATCTTGTCTGTTATATTAACCTTCACTCAATTCACAATAAAAAGTTGGAAAAAAAAAAAGAGTCTAGCTTAAGAGTTCAACACTACATCCAGAATTTCAAACGTTTCTCAACCTTATCTAGTCTAGGCTCTGGAAGCCTAGTCTAGGCTTCCAGACCTACACTCCAGCTTGCAGATGTTATCTGATCTGTACTATTTCCTTCCTTTAGCTGGTGACTGTTCTTCAACTAGGGTTGCTGATGAACTCCACTAAAATTATGGCTTTAAATGTCTGTCTGACTCCCAAACGAGATTGTAAACTACTTGATACGTCATGTATAAGAGACCTGCAGGGGGGGGTATGCATTTCATTGTACATTAATTCAACCCACTGGACTCCAAAATCAACATGAGAAATAGCTCTTAAATGGAAATGAAATATTACCATTTGAATACTTACTTTGTTTTAAGTACTTACTTTGGTAGATACTTCACATCTATAACTTTATTTAACCAATACATCATCCTCATGTGAGAAATATTACTTTCTCCACCACATATTAGGAAAGGTGGACCTAAACTCATACTACTGTGAAGCAGAGTCAAATCCAATGTAATGGCACCAAACGAATCGAAAATGCAATTCAGCCTGTTTTAATTAGCACTAAAGCTGCTTATGTGACAATACACAGAGCTGAGGACAGAGATCTTCTGGGTTGGTGAAGACAGCAGTTCAATGATGTGATCAAGGATGCCCACTTCTGTACCCACTTTGCCAACACATTGTGACCTTTATTCTAAGACAGGCTGTTGGCATCACTGCGGAAATCTCTGTGTAGCACTGTGGATTAATGCAACAGACTGCAAAGTCAGCTTGAATTGCATGGCCGGCAGTTCAACCTCACTAGTGGCTCCTCAGAAACCCTATACAGGATCACTATGAGTACGAACCGACTCAATGGCACTTAACAACAACAACAACAACAACAGCATCACTATTAGCATGAAAAGAAGACTGCCTCGCCATGGTTCTTTTTTTTTTTTTTTTTTTTTTTTTTTTTTTTGCCAGAACGCTAATTGAGGTGGTTTAATGAATGAATGTAGTGAAGGAAGAAGTCACTTGTTTGTGTCAAAAAATATGAAAATATGGAAGACAGCAACCTGGCCAACTGCTAGAGAGATTCATATTTGTGTCCATTTCAAAGAAAGCTGATCCAAATTACTGAACAATGTCATCTATGTCAAACACAAAACACTGAACATTATCATCTATGTCAAACGCAAATCACCGAACAACATCATCTATATCAAATGCAAGTAAAAGTGTGTTGAGGAAAATAAATGATTGCTTCAGTACATCAACAGGGAACTGCCTGGATTTCAGAGCCCACTCAGAATATGTAGAATGAAGGATATCACTGCTGATGTCAGATAGATCTTGGGTTCCTGTGGTTGAGGGCCAAGGACTTTCCGTTGAGGTAAAGGGAAGTGTGGCCACCTTGGATTCTGGAGACACTCTTGTCCACCTGGTGGAGGCTGGCCAGCACTTCCTTGATGTCGGAAGGCATCCTCGCCCGCTGGTCACCGTCCCGCTCCCCGAGACTCCGACGGGACTGGTCAAAGCGTGCCGGGAGGAGGACTCGGGGCACACCGGGGCTCGGAGGCCGCTCACAATCTCCCATGGCTCTTTTTTTAAGAGGAGGGAAAACCTTTACTAGAAATCTTCAGCAAACCATGGTACACATCTTATTGGCTATAAAAAGTTATCAGTGGGAAGGAGGATTGTATTACTTGTCTTTAGACTTAAACCTTGAATAGGATTAAGTTCCCGAAACTGCATTACCTATCTGATGCTCAGTGTTAGAGAAGTGAATAGATCTTTAAAATCCATCACTGTTGTACTGCTTCCAAATCCACATGGCTTACAAATAATGACAACATTAGGAAGGACTGAGAACAGAAAAGTGGCCTATGTCAGGCAGAGCACTGGGTTCTGTGGGTTCAACCCCATTTCTATCCTTCTGGAGTTTCCACTCTAGTGAGAAAGAAGAACACTGCAAGTGTTACAAGTATGATGCATATTACAAAAGGGAAAGACATATGCGTGTAGCACATGTAGAACACTGAATGGTCCTGAAGAAGTATGTGCATTGTGAGACCCAAAGGATGCTGAGCAGAGAGAAGGGCACATGGATGAAAGGATGAGCTGGACCATTCTCACATTCCACCTTATGTCCTAAGGACACCTCTGGCCAGATGCCAATTATTTATTCAGTCACTCATTCATTCATGTAAACATTCGTTTATCTCATAAATATCTACTTGCAGTAGGTGAGAACATGTATACATCATCAATGAGAGGAACCTAAGTGAATGATTAGTCTTGTGAATGAGCCAAGCCTTATGTTTTTGCCCCTTTCCTTCTAACAATCTAAAATTGATTAAACTGTGTTTGTGCAAAAGGAACATTAAGTCCTAATCCCCATAAACAACTGCTTGACAATGTTTGGACATATGGGTATTATTTACTCATGTTCATCAGGTCATACTACTGTAGGGTAGGTCCTAAACCTAATCACTCTTGAGTTATAAAAATAGGAGAATACACACACATACTGGTGGAAGGTAGATGCTACTGAAGGTTTCTCTATAAGCAAAGTAATGCCACGGATTACAGGCAGACAACAAAAACTAAGAGAGATGCTTACAGAAGGAACAAACATCACCTTTTAACCTCTAGAAATGTGAGAAAATTTTGTTCTTTAAAGTCACCTACATATGCTATTATTAACTGAAAAAGCACAAGGTAGTTAACACACCATCCTGTTGTTTATTTGAACTTCTACTGAAGTCTAAACAAACAAAAAGAGGTACATTACAAGCCATAAGTAGTATATTTTATTATCTCTAAAGCTGAAGCTTACAAAATTCAATGAAAAAAAATTGGGGATTATGATATTAAAATCAGGTTTAGGATTATAAATGAATTTTCAGGAAGTTGGGGAAGACTCAGGGAGGTATGCATGGGTTAAAGGGGATAGAGGAATAGTGATATAGACACTACTTTGGAAGAACAGTAGATGCATAGATATAGGCTAAATGGAGGGGAAAATGTATATGTGTTGGACTGCCTTGTGGATATTGGTTTCCCCTGCCTATTATTGTAAAATAGACATTCATGTGTGATAGAAATGACTATTGTAAATTATGATTACAGAAAGAGTATAAGCCCACCTTCAGCATAGGATTAATTGGATTTGCTAAAAGAGGAGTTAAAATTTGACCAGAGAAAAAGGCTTTTTGTTAAACCTTTGTAGAGTATGGAGAATCTTAAACCCCTTACAGAACCTTCTGAGTTGGGACATTCCCACTTAAAAAGACATGCAGATCAACTCCAAATTGCTGGGAGAACAGAAGATTCTTTTTGAAAGAAAGACTGGCAGAAAAAAGTGGATTGTTTGCCTTTTTGAGTTTCAAGCAAGCTGTTTGCTTTGGAGGCATCAGAAAAGAAAAGCCAGCTCATCAGGGAAAACACCCTTCTAGGACTGACACTTAAAGGAAACCCGTAGCAGTGTAGTATGGTTGCAAGTGGCCACCCTGGTCTACTTGGGAGTGGGAGTGGGCAAAGTGCAGCAATGAAGACCTGGGCTGAGTTTGGCCTTGTTTCACTGACACCCACTGACCTAGAGATGAGAGAGAGAGAAAAGGAAGGCCTACTGGTCTATAGTTTAGGGAGATGTGTGAACCCCTAAGCCCAGGGGCATTGACCTAGCCACTGGGGGCTAGGACTGAGCGTGAAAGAATCAGCTGGTCTGAAGTGCATGGAGGTGTGTGTGAACTTCCAAACTTGTAGTTGGTACTCAGCTGACCAACTTGAATGGCTAGGGCTGAGCTGACCAGAACCCGACCAGATGAAGATAAAGATGTTTGATACTGTGAGCAAATGTAAACGGCAACAATTTGATGAACTGGACTTTTGCTTATGGATGCAGTTGCTCAAAATGCCAACTGGAATGGAGGATTTTCATATCAAGAAACATGCTTGTCTCCTCAATGTACTGGGTTGATAGAGACAGGCAATTTAGACACTGGCTACCAAAAGTGGGGATACTATGAAGGCATGAAGTGGCTGGCTTACAAACTTTCAATGGTGTGCTTAGTTTCAGAATGAGGAGGGTAAGGTAGTATCTCCATTGAATAGTTTTCCTCATTCCCAGACGGGTCTGATAAAAGGAGTAGGGGATGATGTTAACAGGAATTTATGATTCATCTGTGAGTAATTATTAGCAGGATTAATTGTGATTGTCAAAACTGCAAATGAAGAAGATGTGTAACTAAAAGGGGGGTGGGGTGGTAGCTAAGCGTTTATTTCAGGAATAGAAAACTCCAGAACCATTTCAAACTGATGCATATGCAGAAAGTGATAGTAAAAATAAGACTACTTTTTTCAATAAGAAAAATAAACTGATTATATGAAAACTTACACAAAATCTGGTAATTCCACTTAGTTTTCTTATGAGGTAAATATCTGATTTCAAGGAGAATCATTTCTTTTTATTACTCTCCTTTTTAAAACTTTTAGCTCTTTCCACACCAACTGATAATTATCATATGGAGCAATCACTCTGATAGAAAATCTGACTATTGGGATGGCAATAATTAATAGTTCCTTTCTATTTCTCTCCCAGAACAGTGTGGTTGGTTCTTGTTCTGAGTTATCTGTATATATGTATTACCATTTAACTTAGTGATTGAAACTATACTTCAATAATTAGGGACACAGAGGGCTGGAGCTGAGAGTGAAGTGTCCAGCTGATATGAAGTGAGGGGAAATGCCTAAGGACACCCAAACTTGTAGTACTCATTCAACCTAACTTCAATGGCTTGATGATCAGAACTTGACTAGAGAAGATTAAAAAGAAAAAAAATGATAAAGGAAACAAGTGTAAATTGCTACAATTTGATGAACTTGACCTATATTTATAGGTGTTGTTGTTGTTGTTATGTGCCATGGAGTTGTTTCCGACTCATAGAGACCCTGTACAGGGTTTCCGAGGCTGTAAATCTTTACGGGCGCAGAAAGCCTTATCTTTCTCCCACGGAACAGCTGGTAGTTTTGATCCGTTGACCTTATGGTTCGCAACCCAATTTGTAACCACTACGCTATCAGATCAAGATTGACATAGAAATTTAAAGAGACAGTATAGACATAAAACCAAACGGCCACCACTCGTCTGTCTGTCGTGCTGTGGTGGTCTGAGTTGCTGTGATTCT
>NW_006408547.1:365792-367211 GCF_000296735.1 Chrysochloris asiatica | reverse complement strand
GGGAGAGAAAGGAATAGTCAGAAACATCACACTAGAAGGCTTATAAGTCCGTCTTCTGCCTTTAACTGACTGGAATACCTAAAACAAGGCTACAGCGTACCCAGTGAACGAGGCTTTCTGCGGAGCCTTTGCAATACATAAGACTATAGGTAGAAACCAGAACCACATCCAGATCACCAGAGATGAGAAATCTCCACTTGAAGGGATGAGCTGACCAGCTTGGAACGGTGAGAAGAACAAAAGATACGTCTAGAATGGAAGACCTGTAGGAAAAATACGACACAATGGAGACAGATGGACCGCTACTACGGGAACAAACGGGTCGCTCCCCTAGGAGACATTAGGGCAGTGGGTCGGGTCCCACCAACGTAGGGCCCCCCCACCCCAAAACTGAGACTCGGTGGAAATGCACTCGCGGATTGGTAAACACACGCATCACCGTTGGGGAGAAAGGGGGGTAAAGGCAGCAATGAAGCGGCGAGCTAAGTCTCACAATATTCAGAGGGCTTCTGTGGACCCAGTTGGGGACCTGGTTGGCAAGCAGAGCTAGGAGACCCGATGGGCCCAGAGTCAGTGACATGACCACGGAGGACTCAAGTGGAGAATGGAGCTGCCGGCTGATGGGAAGAGAGGGCATGACACAAGAACACCCACACTTGTAGATGACATCCACGTGACTGGGACTGGATGACTGGATGATCAGAGCTCAACCAGGAGAAGAAAGAAGGGGGGTGGGGGGGAAAGAAGATTGAGCTGATCCAAGCTGATAAACTTGACCTATACCTACAAATGCAGTGACACAAAACAGGAGATAAATCCTTACAGCAAGAAACATTCCCACCCCCTCCACACACAGAGTAGACAGAGAGGGGCAACTTGGACATTGGCTACCCATTTGGGGAGGGAGGGACTACAAAGGCAAGAAGTAACTGGCTTACAAGCTTTCAAGAGGGAATCTAGAGCTAGGGGGCATGGAGGAAGGCAGAATCACCAGTGAGTACTATCCAATTTGTCTAGGTGGAGCTGATGAAATGAAATACAGTTGGGTTACGTGCGATACTGTAGTGAATAATGGTTATAAATCGGATTGTGAGTGTTGGAAATGCAAGGGTAGATGTTTTGTAGCAAGGAAGAGAGCGATTATTTCTCCAGTCTAGGAGCGGAGGCCTCTGGGACCACCAACGGATAAGAGCCAAGAACGGGACCCCACCCAGAGAACTGGGGATGCCTGAGATGGAGACAGAGATGATGACATGGAGGGATGAAGCGGCTGGGGACTTTGGATCAAGAGAGGGAAAGGAACTGTGGGCCGAAGACTGAGGGGTGGGGGGAGTGTAGAGCACGGGCTTCTAGGATATGTCCTTTGGTCGGAAGACGATGCATGGAGGGGATTGGAACCATGGCAATGTAATGATATAC
>NW_006408547.1:337887-365157 GCF_000296735.1 Chrysochloris asiatica | reverse complement strand
CGGTTCCGACTCGATGGCACCTGACAACAACAACAACAAAGGCTATCAGAGATCCTTATTTATGGGTGTAGTAGGTTAAAATACCAACTGAGAGGGAAGGAGTCTTCAAATCAAGTATTAATCCTAGCTCCTCTGTATACAGGGTTGCTAAGGACCGGCAACTTAGACACTGGCTACCTAAAATGAAGGGGGGATATAAAGGCATGAAATGACTATTTCATGAGGGAGTTTAGGGAAGTAGTTCTTTGGCCCTGTGACATGCAGCAATAGGGATAGTGAAGGGCCCAAAACTGAATTTTGTGGGTCTTTGGAATTGTTAGTACCAGAGCTACTGCCGATACCACTGCCGCAGCGCTTGATCATTTACAATGGCAGGCTTTGATAATCTCAGCACAGATTTCTACCTGACAAGTTACAGCATCAATGACCACTCTCAGCAGTCGTATGATTATGGTGGAAGTGGAGGATCATGTAACAGTATGGTGGCTATCACTACCTGCATCAAGGCCGATTTGTCCCTCTAGATATGATACCGCCACTGCAGTCACACCCTGGGCAGATTTTTCAGCCACCTCCAGCCTACCCTCCAACTATACCTCAGTCATTCTTTGGAAACAACTTTGAAGATGAACCACATTTATTAGAAGAGTTAGGTATCAATTTTGACCACATCTGGCAAAAAACCTTACAGTATTGCATCCATTAAAAGTAGCAGATGGCAGCATCATGAATGAGACCAATCTGGCTGGACCAATGGTTTTTTGTCTTGCCTTTGGAGCCACTTTGTTATTGGCTGGCAAAATCCAGTTTGGCTATGTATACGGGATCAGTGCAATTGGATGTCTAGGAATATTTTGTTTATTAAACTTAATGAGCATGACAGGTGTTTCATTTGGTTGTGTAGCAAGTGTCCTTGGATATTGTCTTCCTCCCATGATCTTGCTTCCCAGCTTTGCCGTAATATTTTCTCTGCAAGGAATGGTAGGAATCATTCTCACTGCTGGAATTATTGGATGGTATTTTTCTGCTTCCAAAAATTTATTTCTGCATTAGCCATGGAAGGACAACAACTTCTAGAAGCATATCCTTGTGCATTGTTGTATGGAGTCTTTGCCCTAATTTCTGTCTTTTGAACGGAATTTATCTCAAATATGGACATCGATGGGCCAAACTCACAAAAAGGCCCTTGAACTCTTAAATCGGACCAACAAACTGCTATAGCACCATCCTCATGCAGATTTAACAATTGACATTGGAGCAATGGAAGTAAACATGTATTGTCTGTTCATTTTTATAGAACTTTTCAATACTTCACTGGGTTTCCCTGCAGTGTGACCAGTTTTAATTGTTCATGGTTATGCAGATAAAATGTGCTGTTTCTTTCTTGTTCCTGCAGCCTTTAGAAAAACAGCTTTTTTTCTTCTAAATTACAATATGATGATTTTGATAGATTTTTATCACCTGTGGGAAGCTAACCACAGAGTTTGTAATCTTTCTAAAAACAACCCAGGCATAGTAAAGAAAACACAAGTCTTAACTGCAGAAGTTTTTCTATGGAATTAGACAAGAAAAGTTGTCTGTGTACACAAACCAGGTACACTTGAAGCAAAAAAATGCTACCAGTGTAGAGTTGTCTGAGTTTACACTTTAGAAATTTGACATTCTTTTAAATTATCTCATTAAGTTTCTGCCAAAACTCTGAGATAAAAGAGGTTCACAATCTACCAGTTGTAGATGTGGAATGTGAATGCCTGTTTAGATATTGTTGTTGTTATGTGCCGTGGAGTCGATTCTGAGTCATACAGGGTTTCCAAGGCTGTAAATCTTTACGGGCGCAGAAAGCCTCATCTTTCTCCCGCAGAACAGCTGGTTGTTTCAAACTGCTGACTGTGAGGTTAGCAGCCTGATTCGTAACCACTACACTACTATTTGTTGTTGTTATGTGCTGTGGAGTTGGTTCTGCCTCATAGCGACCCTGCACAGTGTTTCCGAGGCTGTAACTCTTTATGGGAGCAGAAAGTCTCATCTTTCTCCCACGGAACAGCTGGTAGTTTCAAACTGCTGACCATGACATTAGCAGCCCGATTTGTAACCACTATGCTACCAGAGCTCCTTGTTTAGATATTGTTGTTGTTGTTAGGTGCCGTCGAGTCGGTTTCGACCCATAGCGACCCTGAATAGGGTTTCCGAGGCTGTAAATCTTTACGGGAGCAGATCGCCTCATCTTTCTCCCACAGAGCAGCTGGTAGTTTCGAACTGCTGACCTTCCGGTTCGCAGCCCGATTCGTAACCACTACGCTACCAGATTAGCAGTAACTAAATCGTAGTGACAGGGACTGCCTTATAATTAGGTTTCCACGTTTCCCAGGAAAAGAGAATCACTAAACTTTTATGAGAAGAATTTGTAAAATGTTTCAATTGTCAGTATTGCAGTTATCAGTGAAAAGTGCATTTGATGCTTATTAATTAAATTTTTCCCAATTTAAATTAAAAAAAAAAAGAGGGAGTTTAGTTTCAGAGTGTATCGGGGAAGGTAGAGTCCCCACAGAATAGTTTTGTCTAGACAGGTCTGGTAAAAAGAGATGGGGTAAGACTTATGATTCAATAGTGAGTAAGTATTATCATAGCTAATTGCAACTGTCACAAATATAAAGGTAGAAGTTTTATAACACAAAGCGGGGAGTAGTTAATCTTACAGTCCAGGAACAGAGGTCCCTAGGACCGTCAAGGGAGAAGAGCACAAGCAGAATGTGGGGTCCTATTCAGAGAAGCAGCGGCACCAGAGGAGGAGGCAGAGATGAGAACTGGGAAAAAGACAGCAATGGAGGACTCAAGACCCATGGAGAAAGACGGACTGTGTGCTGGTGGCCAGGTGCTGGAGGCCAGGAGGCAGGCTTGCAGAATGTGCCCTTTGGCTGTTTAAGTGATTATATATTCTTGAGTGTTTTTGTGTATACCCCTGCTCCACCCTAAGAAAAAACAAAACAACAGAGGGAACAGAAGCAAAAACGGTGGTGAATGATGACACACAGAGGAGACTGTAATCATTGAAATGAAATGATGAGTGTTTTAAGTGTAAAACCGATGTTCTCCCATGTAAACTATCACTCAGTTCACAATAAAAACTTAAAACAAAAAAAAACGAGTAGGCAAGGAAAAAGGGGAACCACTCGGCAAGCCTGTAAAGTTCTTGAATAAATTTCCTTACAGCTTGAATTCAGCCACGGGATGCCAGGAGACTGAGGTCCTTTCCCATGACTGAGGCAGGGGCCTTGGTCAGAGTGGCCTTCTGCAGCAAGTGTGGCTCCAGGCAGAGACTGGAGTGGTAATGATGATTCTTAAATTCAGCATACCTCTTCTGCCCTCACTTCCTCTACCAGAACTCACCTTCTCTTTCAGGGCCTGCTCAGAGTTAAACCTTGTTTTTGGTACAGGATTGATAAACTCATCATATCACTTGTGGCTCTATCAGTTACAGCAAGCGGCAGAAAACCAATTCCAGATGGCCAAGATGGTCTTTCTGGATTTTATGAGTGTCACTGAGGCCAGGGATTGTGCTTCAGGCCCTGATGAAGTCAGGGCTCAATTAAGGGCTGAGGTTCTCTCCACCTCAGTCCTTTCATTTTAAGGCTCCATGTGGTGGGCTCTCCCAGGCACAATGACTGCAGCAATGCCAAACTCATATCCTTCCAGATAAAATCCAGTGAGAAAGAGCTTATTTTCTTGATGTTCCCATGCTAGTCCTGAGGTTCATGCAGATTGGACTGGCTAATGTCACATGTTCTTTGTTGTTGTTGTTGTTATGGAGTCCTGGTGTGGTGCTATAAGATATGCATTGCACTACAAGGTCAGTTTGAACTGCAATGCTGGTGGTTCAAACTCACCAGCCACTCCTCAGAAACCCTATACAAAGATGCTATGAGTCAGAACTGAGTCGATGTCACCTGTTCTGGCCTGAGTCAATTACTGTGGCCAGTAGAAGAATGTTAACTCGATGATTGCTTACCTATGTGCCACACACTCCGCTCCAGAAGGCAGGGCTGAAGTTACAATCAGACCACAGGGATGAGAATAAAATTAGGGCTTCACAGATGAATGTAGCCCACAAATGTCTTTAACACTCATTCACAGTCTTGAAAAATACTCTTCCTAGAGGTATTTTAGCAGGAGACAAGACCATAAAACTAAAGAATAAGCCCCAAACTAAACCTGTTGCAGTCCAGTGGTTTTCAGCCCTTTAGGTCACAGTAGAACTGCTCCATAGAGTTTCTAAGGCACACCAGCCACTCTGTGGGAGAAAGATGAGGTTGTCTGCTCCCGTAAAGATAGTCAGTCTTGGAAATTCTCTACAGGGTCACAGTGAGTAAGAATCAACTCGATGGCAGTGGGTTTGGTGTTTTGGTTTGGTTTTTGCTTTTGGTAATCTTTATGGAAGCAAACAAAAGAACAGATCTCAAATAATGGAGTTTGAACGGCATTGCTTCCTAAGAGCCTACTCATATTACCTGACTCAGTGTGCACACGGGCAACTCACCCTCTTCTTCAACCTAAGTGAGAACATGGCACAAATGCCACACAGGTAAATCTGCACCAGAAAACCAGGGTGAGGAAGTGATTGATATACACTTAATTATCCCGATTAGTACATGTGGTGGATATGCACAAGATTATCTACCTGGATACCGATGTGATTGATACCCATGTGATTATCTGCCATGAAGACACACCCTTCTTTGAATCCAATTATGTTCCTTCCTCTCCATAGATGAAATTGATGCCCACGTGATGACTGTTCCAAATACACTAGTGATTGATGCCCATGCAATTATCTTACACAACGATATGCCAGTGATTGATACCCATGTGATTATCCGCTAAGATGATACCCATGTAAATGAAAATTGGCAAATCCTGCATAGCTCTAATAATAACCTTCACCAGCAAGCAATAACCAATTGCTAAGATTTAAGGATGGTTCTTCTTTAAAAATAAAAAGGCCACCCACATACTGTTGTGCATGAGAGAGAGAGAGCCATGTTTCTGAAGCCTTTAAAGTAAAACTTAGAAGAGGACTATAAAATGAAATGAAATCATTTTCAAGGCCTTTCCCAGTTCTAATGGTCTCAGATTTAAGAATCACATAGTAACTGAAAAAGAGTTATTGATTTCACAGGAAGTAGCAGACATTTCTGCACCCCATCACATTGGGTGTTGATTCATAAACTGGTTCCCTGTAACTCTCAATGACCATACAAGGAAACCAGGAGTAAAGAATTAAAAATACAAATGACTATGTACAAATGAAGGTAAGTTAACAAGCCACATTCCCAACACCAGAGCATTTGCTGGTATTGTAGACAAGGCTATCCTCAGCTTTAGTTACCCATCCTCCATTGTCCTTCCCATTGAAACAAACTAAACAGTCTAATGTAACAACATTTTTGGTCATTTATTTTGCTCTCTCTCCCCAGTTTGCTGTTCTTACTTTTGAGAAAAGCATGTTACATCCTTATAGAATTAGATTATTTTCTTTGCTATTGTCAAAATGCTAATCCATGAAGAGTCCCTTCCTGGATAATGTTAATTCAGCTGCCTGTTTTATAATAGGATTATGTTTTACAGGATTTAAAAATCCCAATTGTTAGGCACCAAACAGACTTCTATTACAGCTGTAAAATCTAATTTAATCCATATTGGCATTAATAAAATTGCTGAAGTACAATTTATACCTAGCAACACTTAACCACCCTCCAACCTCCAAAAATTATCTAATATTTATTTTGAAGTTACAAAAGAAAACTGTGCAATGGGGGAGCTGTAGTTTCATGGGTCCAATCATACATTTCTCTAATTCAGAATAAATGTTATCTATGTACAGTAACAATTATGGGGAAAGTTTATTTTAAACAAGTTAATGCATGTCTAAACATACTAATGATCCTTTTTATATCATGTAAATTCAAGTTAAAATGATCTTTTTTTTTTCTTTTCAATTTAAAATAATTATAGGGGGATTAGACTATTTGGTCTGTTACCACATAGTTTAGGAACTTAATGAGATTAGAATAAACTGTACAGTTAGAATACTATACCAACAATAGGTAGAAAGCTAATATTGAGGAGTACTTTTTAGTAGGGTCAGAGAGCGGTGGGTGGCTGAAGGTAAAGGAATTGGGAAGGGGACAAAAAATGATCCTGTTAGCAAGACAGAGTGGAAAGGAAATTCTCTTTTGTATTTGGTCTTTCATTCTTGCTTCACTCCCTCTTCAAAAATGGAGTGGAGTCAGCAATAAAGGGTCTTCTGGGAATGTAAAACTGGAGCATGGTGAAACACAGATATACTTGTATTTCTTCTCTTGCTCCTCCTCTATCTTCCTCCTGCAGACAGGTGACTATCAGGAAACATATGCTAGGTCAGATGGGAAGAGAGCTACTCTGGCAAATATTGTTTCAAGATGAAGGAGAAGAAAACACTAAGCTGACATGTAACATATCCATGAATATCCAGAAGTTGAAAATGTATCTCAGGGCAGTCAAACCTCTTTAAAGATGCAAATTGCAGTCAAACACAGAAAACAGTAGGGTTCTGTTTATCCTTTCACAAAGGGTGCAAACTGTTAATCAGGCTCCAATGCTGGGCTGGACACTTTGTTTATCAATAAACAGGAAGACAGTTAGACTATAATTTTCCTGCCTAGTACTGGTAGCCAAAAGGAAACGCTGGCAGCTTGGTAGTACTGAGTTCCAGTTGCATCAAAACCCAATTATTATTGTAATAATGTATGGGTGTTTGCAAGTTGCACAGGCGCATTACACATGTCCACAAAATCATGTGGAACATATTGGCAGACAAAGAGCTTGGTGATACAAGGACTAAGGGGAGCTGTCAAAATAGGTCCTTTCCTCCAAGAGCTCAAGTGTAGAGTGTTGTTTAAAACACACATACATAGGGAGAGACGCCACCACCGCGGCCACACATCAAGAAATTACCAGCTGGAAAAACAGTCAAGCTTCTGTGCGATCTGTAATAACTAGCAAAGTAAAAGCGTCAGTTCCTCAGCCCAGAGTGAAGAGAGACAAGCAACAGAATGCCATCAGGTTTAACACCAGCAGTAATAGAGAATTCCAACAATGACTATCTTTAAAAAGATGCTGCTCCTGCAGATCAAGAGCTTTTTGTCCAGAAACTTCATCAGTGTTGTGTCTTCTTCGACTTTGTTTCCAATCCACTCAGCGACTTCAAGTGGAAGGAAGTTAAATGAGCTGCTTTAAGTGAAATGGCAGAACATATCACACATAATCGAAATGTGATTACAGACCCATTTACGCAGTAGTCCATATGTTTACAGTTAACATGTTTCGAACATTACCACCTTCCTGGATCCTACGGGAGTGGAATTTAATCCAGAGGAAGACGAGCTCATGTTAGAGCAACCTGGCCTCATCTACAGCTTGTTTGTGAATTTTTCTTAAGATTTTTAGAGTTGTTAGATTTACAACCTAATGTGGCACTGTAGGTTAATACACCAGACTGCAAAAAGCTGTTTGAACAGCAAGACTGGCGGTTCAAGCTCACCAGCTGCTCCTTGGAAACCCTATACAGGGTCACTATGGGTTATAACTGACTCGATGGCACTTCACAACAACAACGTGAAGAAATGTATTGATCAGAAGTTTGTATTGTAGCTTTTAGAGCTCTTTGACAGCAAAGACCCTTGACAGAAAGATCTTTTAAAAATCACACTCCAAAGAATCTATAGAAAATTCTAAAACTTAAGACCATATATCAGAAAACAGATAAATAATATATTTTGTAGGTTTATTTATGAAACAGAGAATCACAATGGCCTAGCAGAATGACTGGAAACATTGGGAAGTATAATGAATGGATTTGCCTTACCACTGAAAAGAGAAGAGCACAAGATTTTCCTACTGAAGGTGGTGCTATCTCTGAGTGTCTACCACCCACAGCTGGCATGTTGTGTCATGCAGTTTTTGGGAAAGGACAGCACCTTCACAGAACCAGTGGTGATGGCATTTCCCAAATACTGGCCAAAGACTCATAGCCCAAAAGAGGTCACGTTCCTCAACGAACTGGAGGAAATCGTAGATGTGATCAAGCCCTCGGAATTAGTGAAGGTGATGGAGCCTCTCTTTAGGCAGCTGGCCACGTGTGTGTCCTGCCCACACACATTTCCAGGTGGCAGAATGGGTTCTCTACTATTGGAATAATGAGGACATCGTGGGCTTGCTCAGTGACAATGCTGCCAAGTGCCTGCCCATCATGTTCCCGTCCTTGTACCACAACTCAGAGATCCACTGGAACAAGACAATACACAGCCTGCTCTACAGCACACTAAAGCTCTTCACCGAGAGCATTGGCGACTGCACGTAGCAGTTCAAAGACGAGAAGCTGAAAGAAGCTAAAAATGAAAGAACGAGAAGAAGCATGGGTTAAAATAGAAAATCTAGTCAAAGTGAATCCCCAGGGACAAAAAAAGAGAATAACATCAAAATGTGCAGAGAGTTTCCGGAACATTTCTATAACACAGGAATTTGACTGCATCATGGGAGTAAAGAGAAATCATTTTTACTAACATTGTATATGAAATTGTCTGCAATAAAAATTACTTCTCAACTTTGTAAAAACACATACACACTGGAAAAATACTGGACATTTTTACATGTTCAAGTACAACAAAGACATGATTCTTACTAAAATCAAACAACAAACAGGCAATAGTTTCAGCTCTGAACTAGGGAAGTTGATTGAAATATGCTGTAATTGCCATGATTATCTTTGTTCCAACAGAACTCTTGTACATCCTCTCAAAGAGACAGGTTAGAGTTAGTTTCTTGTCAATACAGCTACATTTCTATAATAAAATTCCAAATCTGAAAACAGTGCAAGATCCCAAATCTAAAATGTAACAGAAATTCAAGCACATGTGTTTAGGCATTCAGATTGTCCAAATTATGACCTTAGCTCTTTGTTTCATTTTGTCTCTAAAAGAGATTAAAATGCACCCCAAAGTCCACATACCTTCAGTGAGGTAAAAAATAAAGTATCATGTCAAATATCAAATACAAAATACAAAGGCACTATAATTTCCACAACACAGTGCTTCTATTAATATTGAAAATAATAGTTGAGCTAATAAGAGTTGGGGAATGTGGTGGCTCTGTAGGATGAGTGCCAGACTGCAAATCACAAGATCAGCGGTTCTAGCTAACCAGCAACTCCAAGGGAGAAAGATGAGGCTATCTGCTCTGCAAAGACTTAAAGCCTTGGAAACCCTATAGAGAATCACTTTGAGTCAGAGTTGACTCAAAGACACTTAACAATAACAGTTATCATATCTCTATCCATATATTTACATATACCATACACATATACCAAGGAGCTCTGGTAGCGTAGTGGTTATGAATCGGGCTACGAACCTTAAGGTCAGCAGTTTGAAACTACCAGCTGTTTCGCGGGAAAAAGATGAGGCTTTCTGCTCCCGTAAAGATTTACTGCCTTGGAAACCCTGTACAGGGTCGCTATGAGTCGGAACCGACTCCACGGCACATAACAACAACAACATACATATACCAGTATTATTGTTAAATTCTGTTGGGTCAGTTCTGTAAATATTTTATGTGTATCAAGCCAATCTCTACTACTGTATCTAACTCACCTGGAATGGAGGATGGACCTTCTGGGATACTTGGACAAATGAAACTTCAGCAGCCTTTGTATGGCTCTGCACTACCTGGCTTCCTGACTAAGTTATGCAACCTTGGGCATGTTTCTGAAGCTCTCTGAATTTTAGTTTCCTTATCTGTCAGGTGTGGATAATAATAGCACTTCCTTCATAGAACTGCTGTATTACATGAGTTCTTCATGTAAAACACATAGAAACAGTGCTGGCACACAGTAACTGTTAATACATGTTTTCTAGAATCACTTTTCTTAGACTACTTCAACACCTTGGCCAACTCTTAGACCTGGTCTTTTCAGGAAGGGCAGAGGCAGAAAAGAATGATTGTGGGAAGTTGTCTTCTGCTCAGAAATGTACAGACATTCAAGGAGACCCTGGTCCTCCCGCTGAGATCCAGAAAGAGGTATATTAATGCCTGTCCCTTCTCTGGCTCTCAAAGCTGATACATATAGCATGTTTCCAGGGAAAGATGTAAAAGTCTAATCCTGGCTCCCAGTCCAAGAACCCAGGGCTGCTCTAGCCAGTGCCTTGCTCTGGCTTCCCCTGACTCTCTCATTTCTCAACTCTAAACTTGGGCTTCTCATAATAACATTAAGCTTTCTAGACTATGATGGTCTCTTCAGAGTGAGTTTTCCATTTGATTATAGTGGAGTAAATGATCTAATGTCTCTTCTAACCATCAGCTTTGAAAATTCTCTCCAAACATTTATGCCCTACTGAAAAGAGAAAGTAGAAGATACTGATTAGATGATGGGATTCAGATGTCAGCAAAGTTCATTGTAATAATAAAAATTGAGATTCTAGCATGGGGATAAAATGAACTATCTTCGAAGCAGAAAAGGGAAATCTCACTACCATCAAAGATGAACCGTCAGGGATAGAGAGTGTCCTTTGGACCCTGATATCTTTGTGCATTGAAACTCCTCGACCTAGAGACAGAAAGCTGTGACACCAGAGAAATGACAGAGGAGCAGTAGTAACAGAGAAAAGCAGCAGAGCTTGAGACAGAGCAGTGGGCTTCCCAGCCCTCTGAGCAAGAAAAGCTGAGTAACTTTGGGCAGGAAGCTTGCTTGTATGGTGGGGTGTTTCCAGTAACTTAAGTCGGAGAGCTAAGTTTCCTGACACAGGGAGCTAGAGTGCCTGGAGGCTGAGGCTTTTCATGGAGTAGTGTGTCCTGTGGACATTCATCAGTGGCTGAATGCAACAACTTACCTGGAGCACTTTCTGATTCTATATTGTAACCTGTTAATTTCCCTAAAAAATCCATAAATGTGAGTATTGTCTCTGAGTTCTGTGTGGACATTGCAATGGATTATTGAACCCAGAAGAAAAGTGGAGAGTGTCATGGAAGGGATGCTTTGTTGTCACATATTTTTGTACTAGTTTTAACTCTCTACTCTTCCTTCTCCTATGAATCCATCAATCTACAACTCCATGAAAGAGAAGTTCCTGATACTCCTGGAAAACCCACACCAGTTATTTCAGACTATCGGCCTCCCTCCCACTCCAGTGGTAAAGGTGAGCTAGACACTGGGTTTGATATGCTTAGTGGGATGCCTACTGGTGCTGAACCCTAGCTTTGCTCTTCTGAGAAGAGACGCTAAGAACTCACTGGGGTTGTGAACCTTCACTGTACAAACTTGAACAGTCTTTGGGAAACCCTTTTCATTTCTAGCCAGCATCTCCCTCTAACTAATCTGTGAACTCTTCTAACAGATATCTGGGGGATCTTTTTGGTCTACTTACCTGAAGCAAACCAAGAATTTGTCTGAGAATGCAGCTTCTTAAATTACAGTTAAGATTGGTGGTGGTGGTTATGTGCCGTGGAGTCGGTTCCGACTCATAGCGACCTTGTACAGTGTTTCTGAGGCTGTAAATCTTTACCGGAGCAGAAAGCCTCATCTTTCTCCTGCATAGCAGCTGGTAGTTTCTAACTGTTGACCTTGTGGTTCACAGCCCAATTCATAACCACTAGACTTTGCTAAAGGTCAGGATCCAATTGCTAGCTTTTGGATGTTTTCTGATCAATGCGTGGCTAGCACAATTGCTATTAAAACGGGAAAATTACAAAAACAGATTTGAAATGGGTGATAATCTTTATGATAAAGGCAGGCTATGCATAACTTGGGTTAATTCTTGCCTTCATATTTCCCCCTAACATTCCTTATTCTTGGTGTATGGAAGAAACGAGTAAGTAAAAGAGATGAGCAGAAAATTTCAAAGGACAATTCAAGAAGACAAAGTCAAATATTATAATGAAATGTGCAAAGACCACACTCAACATTTTTCAAGCAGAAAGAACTAGAGAAAAAAATCCAAGCCTCAATTTGCAATAATGAATGATTCTCTAGGCAAAATATTAAAAGATGAAGAAAGCATCAAAAGAAGATAAAATACACAGAGTCACTGTACCAAAAGAAATGTTCAACCATTTTAAGATGTAGCATATAAGGAAGAAGTCCCAGTTGTGCTGAAGGCATTGGTGAAAAACAAGGCTACAGAAATGAAAAAATATAAATTGAAATATTTCATCTAACTGAAGCAGCACTTACTCAGCTATGCCAAGAAATCTGGAAAAAGAGCAACCTTGTCATCTTAATGGAAGAGACCCACATTTGTGCCCATTCCACAGAGAGGTGGCACAATGGAGTGTGGAAACCATTAAAAAGCATCATTAATGTCACATGCAAGAAAAAAATTGAAGATAATTAAAAAATGGTTCAAAAGGTACATGGACAGAGAGCTGTCATAAATTCAAGCTGGATTCAGAAGAGGATATGGAATGAGGGATATCACTGATGATGTCAGATGAATTGTGGCTGAAAACAGAGAATACCAGAAAAATGACTGTTGTTCTTGTTGCTAAGTGCCACTGATTGGGTTCTGACCAATAGTGTCCCTGAATAGGCTTTCAAAGGAGTGGCTGGCGAGCTTGAACCACCGACCTTGCAGCTCAAACTGAACTTGCAGTCCAGCGCATTAACCCACAGTGCCATACCAGGACTCCTAGAAAGATGATTACTTGTGTTTTATTGAGTATGGTAAGGCTTTTGACTATGTGCATCATGACAAACTATGGATAACATTGTCAGGAGTGGGTATTCCAGAACACTAAATTGCACCCATGAGGAACCTGAACAAATACCATGAGGCAGTCAATAGAAGAGAAAAAAGGGATACTGAATAGCTTAAAATCAGGAAAGGGTGTGCATTAGGATTGTAGCCTTTCACCATACTTATACAATCTGAATGATGAGCAAATAATCTGTGAAACTGGATTATATTAAGAAGAATGTGGTATTAGGATTGGAGGAAAACTCAATAACTGGCAATACGCAAATGACACAACATTCCTGCTGGACATGAAGAGCACTTAAAATACTTACTGACGAAGAGGAAAGACAACAGCCTTCAATATGGATTACATCTTGATGTAAAGAAAACACAAATCCTCACCGTTGGACCAATAAATAACTTCATGATAAACAGAGAAAAGATTAAAGTGGTCAAAGGCTGCATTTTGCTTTGACTCAGAATCAACACTTATAGAAGCAGTAGTCAAGAAATCAAAAGACAGATTTCCACAAAGATGGTGGATTAGGTATCTACACTACATGGACCCTCTACAACATAGAGACAAAATAAAATATACTAGAGACAAAATAAAACAGAGATGAAAACTCTGGCATCTTGAACTTCAGAAGAAAGGTTAGAGAAGTGGATGGAGTGCTTGCTGGGAGGAGAGGCTGGGCAGGGATGGTGAGAAAAGGAGACTGACTGGTGGACTGCTGGCCAGATGAGGCTCGACCATCCTGGGAGCAGCTATGGCTGCAGATGGAGGCCTGGCAGACCGACTGTTACTACAAGAACAAGCAACTTACTTGCCAAGGAAACATCAAGGCAAGTGGTCGGGTCCCCTCAGGGCAAACCCCCTTCCAAGACTAAGACTCAATGGGAATACACGTTGTGATTGGTGACCACGCTCAACACCGATAAGGGGAAGTGAGGGAAAAACAGCAATGAACTACAACGTTCAATAAACTATAACTTGCCAGCAGTGTGGCAAGACCTGGGGACTCTTGGGCCCAGAGTCAGTGACATAGCCACAGAGGACTAGAGTGGAGAGTGAAGCATCCAGCTGATAAGAAGAGAGGGCATATGCATAAGAACACCCCCACTTGCAGATAATACCCATTTATCCTGGCTTCAGTGATTGGATGATCAGAGCTCAACCAGAAGTAAAAAGAAGAGGGAAAAAAAAAAAAAGTATTCTCATACAATTTGATGAACTTGACCTACACCTATGGAAGCAGTAGCTCAAAAGAGGGAACAAGTCCTTACAGCAAGAATCATTCCCACCCCCTCCACACACAGAGTAGACAGGGATGGGCAACTTGGATATTGGCTACCCAAAATGGGGGGTGGGGGGCTACAAAGGCAAGAAGTGACTGGCTTACAAGCTTTCAAGAGAACCTAGATCCAGAAGGCCTGGAAGAAGGTAGAATATCCAGTGAGTAGTATTCAATCTGACTAGGCGGGGCTGATGCAATGAAATGCAGACGGGTCTCTTGTGATACAATAGTCAATAATTGTTATCAGGACTGACTGTGAGGGTTGGAAATGTAAAGGTAGATGTTTTATAGCAAGTTGGGGAGTGATTAACTTTTCAGTCTAGGAGTGGAGGTCCCTAGGACCATCAAGGGAGAAGAGCAGAGAGTGGGACCCTACCCAGAGAAGCAGTGATGCCTGAAATGGAGCCAGAGATGATGACATGGAGTGATGGAGCAGCTGGAGACTAGATCCAGAGAGGGAGAGCGACTGTATGCAGAAGACCTGGGGGGTACGGGGGAAGGATTGCATGGAGGGGACTGTAACCATGGCAATGAGACGATATACGATAGAATGAATGTAAAACTAATGTTCTCCCAAGTAAACTATCACATAATTCACAATAAAACATTTATGAAAAAAAAAAAATTATGACAAACCAAAATCCTTAATTGCTATTTAGTGTTTCTTAATGAACAACTCATAATTGCAAATAATGAGTTTGCAGAATCTGATGTTGTTGTTGTTAGGTGCCATCAAGTCGGTACTGACCCATAGTGACCTTATGCACAGCAGAACGAAACACTGCCCAATCCTGAGCCACCCTCACTACTATTGCCACGCTTGAGTCCATGGATGCTGCCACTTGACCGATCCATCTCGTTGGGCGTCTTCCTCTTTTTCTCTGACCCTCCACCTTACCAAACAGATATCCTTCCCCAGCGACTGTTCCCTCCTGACAATATGTTCAAAGTATGAGACACGAAGTTTGGTCATCTTGGCCTCTAACGAGCACTATGGCTGCACTTCTTCCAAAATAGATCTATTGGTTCTTTTGGCAACTCATGGCATTTTCAGTATTCCCCTCCAACACCATAACTCAAAAGCATCCATTCTTCTATGGTCTTCCTAATTCACTGTCCAGCTTTCGCATGCCTATGAGGTTATTGAAAATACCATGGCTTGGGTCAGGCGCACCTTAGTCCTCAAGCTGACATCTTTGCTCTTCAACACTTTCAAAAGGTCTTGTGCAGCAAATTTGCCTAATGCAATACATCGTTTGATTTCTTGACTGCTGCTTCTGTTAGTGTTGATAGTCGATCCAAGAAGAATGAAGTCCTTGACAACTTCAATCTTTTTGTCTTACTGTTGTGGCAGAATATAATAGTAGTTCCCAAAATAAACTAACAAAAACCAAAATAACACATAAGCTGTTATTGAGTTGATTCTGAGTCATGTCAACACCATGTGGACAGAGAAGAACTGTGCTCCATGGGGTTTTCATGGCTGTGACCTTTTAGAAGTAGATCCATAGATCTTTCTTCCAAGCTGCCTCTGGGTGGCCTCAAATTACCAACCTTTGATTAGTCATCCAGTGCTAAAATGTTTGGGCCACCCCAAGACTAACATTAACTGCACTGTTGTTGTTAAGTGCCATGGAATTGGTTCTAGCTGCTGGGTTTGAGCTGCCGACCTTGTGGTTCAAAGTTCAGTGCTGATCACACAGTACCACACCAGGAGACCAAACATTAACTACTGTTGTTGTAAAGTGCTGGTGAGTCGATTCCAACCCATAGCGACCCTGTATAGGGTTTCCAAGGACCAGCTGGTTAGTTCAAACCAGTGACTTTGTTGTTCAAATCGACCTTGTAGTCTAGTGCATTATCCCACAGCGCCACACCAGCACTCCAAACATTAGCTATGTTGTTGTTATGAAGTACCATCGAGTTGGTTCTGACCCATAGCAAACCTGTATAGGGTTTCCAAGGAGCAGCTGGTGAGCTTAAAGCGCCAACCTTGCAGTTCAAACAGCTTTTTATTCTGGCGCATTAACCCACAGCGCCACACCAGGACTCCATCATTAACTATAGGAGTCCTTTTATAGATTACTATTTGGGTAGCACACTTTGGGGGCACCATAGCACTTCCTTGCTTCCTCCCATTGCTTCTAATCATTCCCTCCTCCACAACACTGACCTTCCTTTTGCCTCATTTGTCCTCCAATATCAATATGGACTACGGAAGTATCAATATGGACTAAGCATTTAAAGAACTTGGCCGAGTGGGGGTGAGCTCATGAGGCTTCTAAAGATGCATTGGCTGCTGCTTAGGAGGCAAACATGGATTCCTCTTGCTTTGCATGGTTGGAGGGGAGCTGTGACAGGATGGTTCTCCTGGCACCCCTGAATCCTCTGCCACAAAGAGCAAGTAGTTGGGGAAAGAGTTCTAATCCCCATTGGACCAGGTGGTTTCTTCCATCCCTTCTTCTGAGCACAACCCTCCAGAGTGGAGGAGCACTAAGTGGTCCTCAGCAGGGCCAGGACTCAGCCCAACCCCCACTTACTCTGACTGCTCCTGGAGGGCCCTAGCACCTAGTCTGCTGCTGCTTGCTGTCCTCTGCCTGTTTCTTACTGTTTCTGCCTCTTGTTGTGAAGTGCCCTCAAATCGGTCTGTTTCTACGTTGAACAGATCAAATACTCTGCACTTGAAGATAATACGCACTTGACCTGGCTTCAATGACTGGATGATCAGAGCTCAACCAGAAGAAGAAAGAAAAGGAAAAAAAGAATAATCTGATATAATTTGATGAACTTGACCTACACCTATGGATGCAGTAGCTCAAAAGAGGGAACAAATCCTTATAGCAAGGATCACTCCCACCCCCTCCATACACAGAGTAGACAGGGATGGGCAACTTGCACATTGGCTACCCAAAATGGGGGTGCTACAAAGGCAAGAAGTGACTGGCTTACAAGTTTTCAAGAGGCAAGCTAGATTCAGAGGGTGTGACGGAAGGTAGAATCTCCACTAAATAGTATACAATCTGTCTAGGCGGGGCTGATGAAATGAAATGTGGACAGCTCTCTTGTGATACAATAGTGAATAATTGTTATCAGGACTGCTTGTGAGGGTTGGAAATGTAAAGGTAGACATTTTGTGGCAAGGAGGGGAGTGATTAACTTTTCAGTCTAGGAACGGAGGTCCCTGGGACCATCAAGGGAGACGAGTGGAGAGCGGGACCCTACCCAGAGAAGCACTGATGCCTGAGATGGAGGCAGAGACCATGATGATGAAGTGGAGAGATGGAGCGATTGGGGACTTTAGATCCAGAGAGTGAGAGGGGCTGTGTGCTGACGACCAGGGGGCAGGCTTATATATCCTTTGGATGGTTGATGATGTATGGAGGGGATTGTCACCATAGCAATGAAACGATATACAATAGGATGAATGTAAAACTAATGTTCTCCCATGTACGCTATCACATAATTCACAATAAAACATTAAAAAAATAAATAAACACTACCATATTGTCACATATAACATGCCTGGCAACACGTACATGCATATAATGCACATGGCATACACAGGAAGTTAATGAATGAGGGGGTTGTGCACTTTGCAAAAAAATATATATAACACATACATAATTTGTACCAAAATACAGTATTGGTTCATCAGCTTAAGAAAAATAATTTTCACTCTGATTTCTGAAGGAAACAGTAAGTGAGATTTTTCTAAGACAGCTGTTTCTAACACCCTGGTGTCAGACAATCTATTAGAAGGTTTGTCTCCAGAGTCATCTAGTGCTTCTCATGGAAATTTTTAAAAAAAGCCAAATTTGCAAAGTCCATGACATTTAAGTAAAATCCCACCTATATCAGAGTTCTAAGGTATTAATAAATGCTAGTTAATTTTTCCATTCCAACCAATCACCAGAGACGTGTAGGCTTTCAGACCCTGGGCCACTAAAACAAGTTAAGACAATTAATATTTGTATTTATCAGATACTCATATAGCATCTATATGTCAGTACTTTAAAATAGCAACTCATTCAATATAATTTTGTGGGGTAGGCTCTATTATTACCATTACTACCCTTATTAAGGAGCTCTGGTAGCATAGTGGTTACAAGTCGGGCTGCCAATCTCAAGGTCAGCAGTTTGAAACTACCAGCGGTTCCATAGGAGAAAGATGAGGCGTTCTGCTCCAGCAAAGATTTACAGCCTAGGAAACCCTGTGCAGGGTCACTATTATTCAGAATCAACTCAACGGCACTTACCAACAACAACCCTTATTTTACAGAAAGGAAAAACTGCAGCACAAAAAACTAAAAACACCAAATTGTTGCCACCAAATCTATCCAAATCCCTGGGAACCCCATGTATGTCACAGTAGAACAATGCTTTATAATTTTTCCAAAGGTTGTGATCTTTCAGAACTAGACTGCCAAGTCATTCTTCTGAGGTGCCTCTGGGTAAATTCAAATTGTCAACCTTCTGGTTACTAGGCAACAGCTTAACTGTTGCACCACCTAGAGAATTCACAGAGGTGGAATCATTTGTCCAAAGTCCTAATGAGATGTGATCTGATCCAAGACTCGGGCAGTCTGGCTCTGAAGTTTGTTTTGACCACCAATTCATGCTCCCCTCTATGTAAAAGAGACATATTAAGTCGACGCTAATTATCTGTTGTAAATTTCCTAGGCGTTATCCCCTTTAAAACATACCAGCACTTTTTTAAAAAGCACTATTTTTGCAGCACTGGAGAGTTTACAAAGTGCTTTCCTGTTTGACCCTCCCAGCCTCTCAGTGATGGGTGGGGTGGGCTGTGCATGTTCTATTAGCTCTCATTTCTGAGATGGATAAGGAAACAGAGGCCCAAGTGGTTATAGGACTTCAATCGCTTGGTTACAGAGTGGTGACACTGGGAAATTTAAGTGGACGTCTATTGTCAAGTCCTCTACCCTTTCCACTAAATAGGGATGCATATATTAAATGAAGTCACCTGCAATTGAAGGACCTCTGGTAGCGTAGTGGTTACAAATTGGGTTGCTAACCTCAAGGTCAACATTCGAAACTACCAGCTGTTCCACGGGAGAAAGATGAGGCTTTCTGCTCCTGTAAAGATTTACAACCTTGGAAACCCTATACAGGGTCGCAATAAGTCGGAATCAACTCCATGGCACATAACCACCACCGCCTACAATTGGCATCATAAGTTCTATTACTTTAGGATGTCCCCTTGGAAAGAGCCTCAGTATTGTTCTTGAAAGATAAGCATGAGACCAGTCATGACCATAAACTTCTAACACACCCTGACTCTTGACTAACCAAATCTGAAATAACGAAAAAAAGAGAGATGAGGTTCACATAAATTGTTTCAAAGGGAAGCTCTCTCAAGAGCTAGTGGAGGGTATGCCTTCCCCCAAACAAAAAATCAGGTTCAGAAATAAAAGACATGGAAAGCCAACACAGGATATCCAACACAAGAAAAGAGGTGAGGAGGTCCCCAGGCTGAAGGGGAAGAGACAGTCCAGAATTCCAGCTGGGCACCAGCTCAGAAGAGCAAGCAGTCTAGACTATAGTGGGCCAAAGGTTAAAGGAAGAATTTCTCCAAGAAGATGGAACTGATAGAAACTTGGATGCTTCTGAAAATACTAGGAAGAGACTTAGTTAATTCGTAAAGATATGGGTTTTGAATAAGATATGGGTGACGAATGATTGAATTAAATAGAAAACTAAGCCAGCGCTCCCCCAAAAAAGATTGTTTCCAAGGAAAACAACAGGTGTGGCAGAAAACAAAAGTTTATTGCTACAGGGTTGGTTCACCTCTGTTAAGGATTAAATTGTATCCCCTAAAATATGTGTGGGAACCCTATCCCCTTTTTTGTTGTTATTAAGTGCTATCAAGTAAGTTCTGACTCATAGCAACCCTGCATAGGGTTTCCAAGGAGCGGCTGGTAGATTTGAACCACAAACCTTATGGTTAGTAGTCCAGTGCTTATTCTACAGCACCATACCAGGACTTCTATTCCTTTTACACCTGTTAGTAATTTTGTTTGGAAATAAGGTTTTCTTTGTTTTGTTAATGTGACCATACCAGTATATCCTAAATCAAAACCCTTCTGAGTTATAAAAAGACCAGAAGAAACACAGAGACACACGCAGGGTGAAGACACATGCTGACAAGTCAAGGAGGAAGCAGATGAATCTACAAACCTAGGAATTGTAAGGACTGGAGTCTGCTAGACGCTGAAACAGACCAAGAAGGGCCATCCCCTAACGCCACACTCTGAGTTCCAATGTCAAGCTTCATGAACTATAAGAAAATACGTTTCTGTTCTTTAAAGCTCCCTACTTGTGGGATTTTGGTTACAGCAGCACTAGAGAAACAAAACACGTTCTAAATAGTTTTAACATTGAATACTATTGGGAGCAATTCACATTATGTGGTGGAGCTGTGCAGGGCAAGGGGGAGGGAGAGATAACTCCTCCTCGCTCATTGTGGACAATCACTATATCATGTCTGATATTGGAAAAATAGTATAAGAAGTATATTATTTAGAGATATGCAGGTAAATGCAACAAGAATAAGTTAGAAGAGTCAAAAGAGATTATGTCTGGAGAAGGCAAAATGAGAGTAATGGTTATGTTGTTGTTAAGTAACATGGAGTCGGTTCTGATTCATAGTGACCCTGTACAGGGTTTCCGAGGTAAATCTTTATGGTTATGGAGCTGTTTTATTTATACCTATTTGCTCTGGTACCATAGTGGCTACGAATTGGTCTGCGAACCTTAAGGTCAGCAGTTCGAAACTACCAGCTGTTTCATGGGAGAAAGATGAGGCTTTCTGCTCCCGTAAAGATTTACAGCCTCAGAAACCCTGTACAGGGTCGCTATGAGTCAGAATCAACTCGACAGCACTTAACAACAACAACAATCTCTGAATTACGTGTATATAAATGATTTTTAGACTAATTTTTTAAAGTGTGTAACTACTCTCACCTGACTCCCAAACTTTTGGCTAGTACCTACTTGACCTAGCTTGGCTGGCTAGGTGACCAGAACTCTCCTAAATGAATAAAAGTCAGAAAACAACAACAACAAAAAAATATTACCTAGATCACAAATATTTAAATGATCAGATACAGAATATGCCAAGTAGATAAGTTGTTGTTAAGTGTTGTCATATCATTTCGGACTGAGTGGCTAGTGGGCTTGAACCGCCTACACTGCAGTTCAAACTGACCTTGCAGTCCAGTGTTTATCGTACAGTGCCACAAAATAAAACTTCAAGCCATGAACAATATTACTGTTAAAATTGGGAGATGGCAGACTAGGCAGAAAGGCTGCCTGGACTGTCTGCAGGCCAGGATATGGAACAATCAGGTGAAACAGATGCAGAAGATAGTCTTGTGAGTCTGAGCTTCAGATCAAGAAATATAGAGGTTGACCTAGTGCTTATTGGGAGAGAGGTGGCCAGATGCAGTAAGACAGGAGGTGACTGCTGTGATGACCGATGGGTCCTGCTGCAGTCATTGTATCTGTGTGGGACTTCAAGGCTTGCAGAGACAAAGAGGCAATATTCCCCCACTCTGGTCCTCCACACTCCCCTGGGGACCAGAGGTGAGACCAGTCTCTACCAGTGTGCACCCCCAGGGAAGTTCCCACTTCCCAGGAAGCTGGAGTTCTTAGGAGATCAAGAGCTCCTTCGATGGGGGAAGGGGCAAACCACAATAGCTCGACTTGGGCGGACCCCGCACCAATTCTGCAGAATTGATCCTGGCTAGCCCTGGACTCGCTCTCATTAGGAGAAGTGGCTGAATGGACCTGAGGAATAGAGAAGATGGACTGGTTATCTTTGTAGGACAGGCACAGTGGGATCATCTTGAACTTTCTGAGATAACTGTAACAGAAAGAGACCATTAGGTGGTGTAGACGGTTCTCACTTACTAGTGGAGAGAAAGCAATATCCAGTTTGTTAATTTTGATTTTGTTCTTTTACTTCTCCTTTCTGCATTATTATTTTATTTTTTTGCTAATATTGTTTGTTTTTCTTCTCTCTTGCAGTTGTGTTTTCTCATCTTGCATCACCTGACAGGAGACAGCAACTGAGGCCATACAGACCAATCACAGCTGTACACTCAACAAGCCCACCAATTAGGCGATAGTCGATACCAGCTGCTATATACTAGATCAACAATAACAACCAACAGTGGATAATTTCATCCTGAATTGCATGAACAGCAAACACAGACCACCACACAAGTTCATCTCTTGTTCACACCTATCAGGACACAGTTGGTAAGTGCCTAAAAATACACCAATATACATTCATCAATTTAATACAAATACAACAGCACCACAATTCCACAAAACCAACAGACAATTTCTATTCACATGAAAAACAAAGAGTAGCTCAACCGAAAGTCCAAGAGGCAGAGCTAGACAATATTTTTGAGGAAAAAGAATTCAGGAGAATGATATTTAGGTGTGGTGCTACAGATTAATGCGCTGGACTGTAAGGTCAGTTTCAACTGCAGGCTTGGTAATTCAAGCTCACAAGTTGCCCCTCAGAAACCATATATAGGGTTTGCTATAAGTCAGAACCAACTTGAAGACATTTAACAACAATAACAAATGATACTTACTTCTAAATGATATTTACGCACTTCTAAACAGTCCTGTGGTGCTATGGGTTAATGCACTGCACTGCAAAGTTGGTTTGAACTACAAGGTTGATTGTTCAAGCTCACTAGCTGCTCATTAGAAACCCTATACAGGATTGCTATGGGTCAGAACCAACTTGACAGCATTTAACAACAATCAGAACAATCAGAAGAAAAAAAAAAAAGTCTGAAGAAAGCTTGAGATTCATGTGGGATAGCATGACGAGGAATAGCCTATAGGTGATAAAAATTCCAGACCAGAAAGAAAACAAAAAAGGCACAGAAAAGAGTCAAAGGGCTACTGTGCAACATTGAAGAATAACAATGAATTTACTAAACACCTCATAAAATGGAAGACCCTGAAGGATATTATGTTAAATGGAAGTAATTAATCACAAAAGGACAAATATTGTATGAGACCATTATTGTAAAAGCTTAAGAAAAGGTTTCCACACTAGAAGAAACATTCTTTGATGGTTACCAAGAATGGAGGAAGGAAAGAATAATTCACTATTATCGAATCTCTTCATTGGGGCTTAGGGCACAGGACCATAGTAAAGGGAAGATTGGGGTCCATCAACAAAACATAGTCCACAAAGACAATGTTCTACATCCTACTTGGATGAGTAGTATCGGGGATCTTGAAAGCTCATGAATGACTGTCTAAGGTGTAGCTATTAGTCTCTCCATGTAAAGAAAAATGAAGCGTAATAAGAAATCTTAAGGTATGGAATCAATTAGTCCAATGGATTCATGAACATGCGAACATCAGTCTCTATGATTCTGAGACCAGAAAAACCAGATGGTGCCTCGCTACCACTACCAAATACCATGAAAGAGATCACATTAGAGGTTCCCAAATAGAGTGAGAAAATGTGAAACAAAATTCAAGATTATTGAATAATAATGGCTTTAGTGGTCAGAAAAAAACTAGAGGAACCTGAGACTATGGAGATGAAAAATTGATTTATAATTCAACTAAAAAAGTCAAATAAATTTTTAAAAGGGAAGAAAGAAACACGAACAGATGGGGAAAATTAAACATAATAATATTAAAAGTAAATGGACTAGTATTCCAGTTAGAAGACAGAGATGGATAGAGAAAATTTTTAAACACTGGGAGACATATTTAGAACATTGTTGTTGTTGTTAGGTGCCATCAAGTTGGTACTGACCCATAGCGACCTTATGTACAGCAGAATGAAACACTGCCCAATCCTGGGCCAACCTCACTACTGTTGCCACGCTTGAGTCCATTGATGCTGCCATTTGGCCAATCCATCTCATTGGGGGTCTTCCTCTTTTTCTCTGACCCTCCACCTTACCAAACATGATATCCTTCTCCAGTGACTTTTCCCTCCTGACCATATGTCCAAAGTATGAGAGACAAAGTTTGGCCATCTTGGCCTCCAAGGAGCACTCTGGCTGCACTTCTTCCAAAATAGATCTATTGGTTCTCTTGGCAGCCCATGGCACTTTCAATATTCTCCTCCAACACCATAACTCAAGAGCATCAATTCTTCTAAGTCTTCCTTATTCACTGTCTAGCTTTCGTATGCATATGAGGTTATTGAAAATACCATGGCTTGGATCAGGCGCACCTTAGTCCTCAAGCTGACATCTTTGCTTTTCAATACTTTAAAAAGGTCTTGTGCAGCAGATTTGCTTAATGTAATGCGTTGTTTGATTTCTTGACTGCTGCTTCCATGAGTGTTGATAGTTGATCCAATCTTTTCTTCATTGATAAGAATGTTGTTTATTGGTACAGTGGTGAGGATTTTTGTTTTCTTTACATTAAGATGGAATCCATACTGAAGGCTGTGCTCTTTGATTTTCATCAGTAAATGTTTTGAGTCCTCTTCACTTTCAGCAAGCAAAGTTGTATCATCTGCATATAACAGGTTATTAAAGAGTCTTCCTCCAATCCTGATGCTACGTTTTTCTTCATAGAACCCATATTCTCAGAAGATTTGCTCAGCCTACAGGTTGAATAAGTATGGTGAAAAAATACAACCTTGTTGCACACCTTTTTTAATTTTAAGCCATTCAGTACTTCCATGTTCTGTTCGAACGAGTGCCTCTTGGTCCAGATACAGATTCCTCATGAGCACAATTAAGTGTTCCGGAATACTCATACTTTGCAATGTGGTCCAGAGCTTGCCATGATCCACACAATGGAAAGCCTTTGCGCAGACAATAAAGCACAGGTAAACATCTTTCTGATAGTCGCTTCTTTCAGCCTAGATCCATTGGACATCAGCAATGATATCCCTCGTAACACAGCATCTTCTGAATCTGGCTTTAACCTCTGGAAGTTCTCTGTCAATGCATGATTGTAGCCATTTCTATATTTCCTTTGCAAAATTTTACTCTCATGGGATATCAAAGAGATTGTCCGATGATATCTGCATTCTGTTGGGTCACCTCTCTTTGGAATGGGCACAAATATGGATCTCTTCCAATCAGTTGGCCAGATACTTGTCTTCCAAATTTCTTGGCAGAGATGAGTGAGTGCCTCCTGTGCCACCTCTTTCTTGAAAGATTTCAATTTTTATTCCATCAATTCCTGGTGCCTTGTTCTTTGCCAATTATAAATATACAGAAATGCTCAAAGTTAAAAGACAAAACTGACAGATCCTAACCAAAAGAAAACTGGTGCAGTTATATAATTATCAGACAACATTGACATTAAAGCAAAAATCATTTTAGGAGGCAATAATAAATGATTCAGTATACCAGGAAGATACAATCACTTTGAATTTGTAGTCCCAGTATGGCACCATAGGATAAGCAGTTGACCTCAAGGTCAGTGTAAACCGCAAGGCTGGTGGTTCAAATTCACCAACTGCTCCTCAGAAACCCTATACAGGGTTGCTATGAGTTGGAACCAACTCCATGGCACTTAACAACAATGACATACTCAAATTCTCAGCAACAAAAGTTGATAGAACCACAGGGAAAAATTAGAAAGTTCACCACTGGAGGATAGATTCCAAATAGCCTCTCAATCAATTATTGACACATCATCAATCACATGAATATTTGTAAAGATATGGAGATTTCAACAATGCAATTAACAGATGTAGTTTAGTGCAAAATACTTTGAACTCTGCTTCTATTAAGTAGAAAGTACACTTTGTTCTTAAGCACATGTTATGCCTTTACAAAAATAGTTCATGTACTAGGCCTAAAGCAGAATCTGCATCATTCAAAACTTGTTCTCTCACTACAATGCAACTAAGATGGTGGATAAGGTCAGCAACAGAAGAATCAATAAAGTAACTTCATGCACTTAGAAATCTAAACCTGTAAGTCAATGCTTCTCAAAGTGTACTGTGGACCACTCTTAGTTTGCAAATTCTAACTATACGACTATAATAAAGCACAGAGTGAGAAGTAAAAGTTTAAGGACTTTTATATCATTTGACATTGCCTCAACATCCCAGGAGCAGTTAATTTTTCTAGAAATTCATTTGTATTATATTTTACAAAAATATTGGTCCACAGTGAACTGGGGCAAAACAACAACAACAACAACAAAAAAGACAATAAAGTTACTCTTATCACAGAGAGTTTGGGACCCATTCTTTGTAACTAATGGTTCGGGTAAAAGACCAGCAATGGGGTTTAAAAATACTTGGGACCAAATGGAACTAAAAAGTATGCTTTCTTATAGAGTGATATTATCATTATTCTATTTTATTTTTGCCTCTCTCAACACCAGCCTCCCAATCGGGTACCAAATCCCATCTTTGTATTCTGCTGGTTTTGCCATAGTACCTAGTTGGGTAGATGGTCAACCAACATTACTCAACTAAAAAAAAGTTGCTGCTGAGCTGACTGTGACTTCTGACACATGACACTCCAGGTGACACAGTGTAGAAGTGTACTCCATAGTGTTGTAAAGACTCCTGTGATCTTTCAGAAGCAGATTGCTAGGGCTTCCTTCCAAGCACCCCCCAAGAAGCCTTGGAATCCTGTCTCTGTTCTAACTTCTTGGGTTCACCCACTGTCATAGTGACTCACCAGACATCTGTGTATTACTTGGCATATTTCCATTGTGGCCCAGAAAACAGTAGTCTCTTCATGCATTTAACAATGAAACACAGATGAGAGGAGAGTGTAAACAGTCTTTTCATCTCCCATACTTTGGAAGGTAAGCTACTAGTGCCATACTTGACATAAAAGAATTATTTTACCACAAATTGGATTAGGCAGATAGGATTAGATCATGCTGGAAGGTATTAAATACTTATAACTGTGTTGTAGAAACTCCTATTGTTTTCATTTTAAGCTTATATTCCACAGTGAGTAAATCAAATAAAATATGGTATAAGCCCATTAACAAAACAGAAATAAAACAAGATCAAAATGAAATGACCTAGATTTAATAATGCCCCAAAATACTGAATTAGTTCAATCTAGCAATCCTATAAATACATAATCTAGAATGAGAGTTTCAATATGGATTTCTGCTTAGTGAAAAATAAACTTATTAAAAAATGGTTTCTGCCCTATCTTCTCCATCAAGGACAATATTCAAGCAAAAAAAAAAAAAAAAAAAAAAAA
>NW_006408547.1:333031-337787 GCF_000296735.1 Chrysochloris asiatica | reverse complement strand
AACCCACACATGATTAAAAGGTGATTTCAAGAAAGAAAGAAAAAATAGGAGCTATATAAAAAGCTTCCAGGATTACCTAGACAACTAAAATGGATTGAAATTTCTAGGTTTAAGTGAATTAAAATCCCAGGACACTGAAAGAATTTGTAGATGTGAACACAGAGCTCTGTCAGTCATATTTAAGAAATCATGGCGAACAAACATATGAAGAAATGTTCACAATCATTAGCCATTAAAAAGATACAAATCAAAACAACAATGAGACATCATCCTCTCACACCAGCATTTAACAGTGAAATTCAAAAGCACAAAAAACAACAAATGCTGGCGAAGGTGTGGATACACTGAGACCCTCCTACATTGTTGGTGGGACTGTAAAATGCTTCAACCAATCTGAAAAACACCTCATAATATGGATGAACCTTGAGGACATTAGGCTGAGTGAAAGGGCAAATATCACATGAGACGACTATTGTGAAAACTTAAGAAAAGATTTCCATACTAAAAGAAAAATACTTATAGTTACCAGGGGTAGGCTAGGGGGTAGACACATGATAACTTGGGTGATGGGGCAATATATAAACAGCGAGAAGGTAATACACAAGAAGGAGGAGGGTGACAGATGAACAATGAAGATAGGGGAAGACTTGGGGAGGTATGCATGGGCTAAATGGGATAGAGGTGAATAGGGATGTATGCATAAACTTAGAACAACAGTGCTCTGTGATAAAGGGATTGAGACTGAATGGGTAGAGGAGGGGGAAAAATGTTTAGGGGCTTGACACTCTTGTGGATATTGGTTTTCCTTGCCTACCACTGTAAAAAATACATTTAAACATGAAAGAAATTAATATTAGGAAGTATGATTACAGAAACCTAGTAAACCCATCTTCATCTTATAATTGATTGGATTAGCTAAAAGGAGACTTAGAATTTGCCCAGGGAAATAGGCTTCTTGTTAAGCCTTTGTGGAGTATGGGGCCGTAGGTGGAATCCTGAGCCCAACCCAGAACCTTCTGAGGTGGGCCATTCCCACTTGAAAAGTCATGCATACCAATCGGGAACAGCTAGAAGAACAGAAGATACTTTTTGAAAGAAAGACTAACAGAAAAAAAGCAGATTGGTTGGCTGTAAGCCTTGGAGCCATCAGGGTAAGAAAAGTCAGCCAATTGGGGAAAAACCCCTTCTAAGACTGAAACTCAAAGGGAACCCATAAGCAGTCTAGTATGCTCACTGGTGACCATCTTGGACAACTTGTCTGTGGAAGTGGGGGAAATGCAGCCATGAAGACATGCACTGAGTTTGGCTATGTTCCATTGACACCCATTGACTTTGAAATGAGAGAGAGAGGGGCTGGCTGGTTCTCAGTTTAGGTAGATGTGTGAACTCCAAAGCTCATGGACACTGACCTAGCCACTGAGGACTAGAGCTGAGAATGAAGTGCCAACTGGTCTGAAGCGTGGGAAAGCATTCATGAACTCCCAAACTTGCAGATAATACCCATTTGACCTAGCTTAGATGGCTAGCTGACCAGACCCTGAATCGATGAAGATAAATAAGTTTGATACTGTAAGCAAATGTAAAATGCTACAATTTGATGAACTGAACCTTTGCTTATAGATGCTGTTGCTCAAAATTCCAACTGGAGTGGAAGGATTCTTCATATCAAGGATCAAGCTTGTTACCTCAGTGCACTGGGTTGATAGGGATGGGCAACTTAATCGACATTAACTATCAAAAATGGGGGGCTATAAAGGCATGAAGTGACTGGCTTATAAGCTTTCATGAGTGTGCTTAGTTTCAGAATGAGAGGGGTAAGGTAGAATCCCCACTAAATAGTTTTTCTCTTTTTCGGATGGATCTGATGAAAGGGAATAGGGGATGATGGTGAAGAATTTTATGATTCAATTCTGAGTCATTGTTATCAGGATTAATTGTGATAGTCACAACAGTAATTATAGAAGATGTGTAACTAAAAGTAGTTCATCTTTCATTTCAGGAACAGTAGACTCCAGGATCATCAAGAAGGAAGAGCATGAGTGTGGGATCCCACCCACAAAACCAGAGATACCAGACATGGTGGCAGGAGCAATGGTATGGAGATATAGAGCAACTGAGGACTCTAGGCTCATCAACTGAGAAAGGTTACATGCCCATGGGCAAGAGGCTTCCTTGCAAAATGTGCCCTTTGGACATTTAAATGAATTTCTATTTTTTGTTTTGCATCGTCATTATTGTGATGTGCCATGGAGTAGGTTCTAACTCATAAATACCTTGTACAGGGTTTCCAAGGCTGTAAATCTTTACTGGAGCAGAAAGTCACATCTTTCTCCCGCAGAACAACTGGTAATTTCAAATTGCCAACCTTGAGGTTAGCAGCCTGATTCATAACCACTACACCACCAGATGTGTACATCAAATATTTTTGCCTTGTTCATTTGTGAAAAACAAGATGTAAAAGGGAGGCCACATGGTGGAAGCAGGGTAACTTGTTACAGGAAGAGGAATGCAATCAATGAAATGAAACAAAACGTATGATTGGTTGAAAGTAAAAAAATTAAAAAAAAAGAATCTATGACGGTTAAGGGTAGTAGGGAGGGAGGGGAAATGTTTCACATGCTAGAGGATAAACACATGTCAACATGGGTGACAGTCCAGGCAACATACAACAAGAAGGTGGAAAGATGAATGTAGTGGATGACCCAGGGGATGTAATGTTAAAATGAATAGAGGTCAATACTGTTATATACCAATGCTGGTACATGGAGGGGATTGCAATCATTACAGTGAAGCAAAGTATAGGATTTGTTGAATGTAAAACTGATGATCTGCTCTGTAAATCTTCACTCAATTCCCAAGAAAAAGTTAAAAAAAAAAAGGATCTTGACAGGCTAAAGCTCTGAAATAAAATATATGATTTAAATTTTAATCCTGGATATAGATTTGAAGAAGAAAACAAATTTTTTTTAACCAACTACTTGCCTGATCTTATCAGAACATTCTGTAGATAAAAAAACAAACAAACATTTTTAGTTGATTCCAACTCAGCATGCATATAACAGTGCATCTAGCAGTTAATGTTTTATTCATTTACATTAAGAGAACTGGGTTGTACATGAGCAGTATTCGTAATAGCCACAAGGTGGAAACAATTTGAATGCCCATCAGTGGACACACAGATAAAGAGAAGTAACCTGAGGAAGAGTTTTGTCTGGACATATACTCCAAGATGGTAGGCACAGCTTGCTCATCACCAAAACTCTTCCCTCTGTTTCTCTTCTTTAGGTTCCCCCTAAGTAGGTGCTCAGCCACTATTAAAAAAGACATGCTAAACTTCTCTGGAAACAAAGATAGGCTTTGGAACCTAGATGAATAGTAAGGAAATGTGGGGCAGGAATGTACCTTATTTCTAACCCATCTGGGTGGCAAGAAATATTCTCAGGTGGATAGGGGAAAATAGCCTTAAGACTTGTGAAAAATATAATTAGAAGTTTATCACGGCACCTAATGGCTCACTGAGCTACAAGCTACAATAAATTCCCTTCTAATCATGCTTACTACAGGATTTATCTAATCCATTTCCAGTAGGAAATCAAGGTAGTCTCAAGAACTTTATCAACTTTTCCTTCATAATAATCCCTGCCCCCCGACAAAAGAAGATATTGTCATCCGTATAGTATAGATAAGAAATTAAGGTAAAGAAGTAAAGTGAATTGCCCTGGGTCACACAGAACTAGAATTACAATTTAGTAACTAATCTTAGGAGTCCTGGTGTGGTGCTGTGGGCTAATGCGTCAGACTGCAAAGTCATTTGAACTGCAAAGATTGGTGGTTCAAGCTCACCAGGTACTCCTTGGAAACCCTAGACAGGGTCGCTGTGGGTCAGAATCAACTTGAAGGTACTTAACTACAACAACTAATCTTAAGAATACACTACATGAGTTTTGGAAAAGAGTATTCTGGAATCAAATTATATGCTTCAAGAAAAGGCCCATTCAGGCAGCCTAGCTTGGCTAAGTCTCCCAGTGTATACAAGCGCCTCACCCAGGGCGCCTTCCCCACTGCTGAGATGCCCAAGGGGAAGGTCACCTTGGCTAAAGGGGCGGTTAAGGAGGAGCTCAAGAGGCAATCAAGGAGGTTGTCAGTGAAACCTGCTCCTGTGAAAATGGAAATGATGCCAAAAAACACAGCAGGAAAGGCGGAATCTTCAAACAAAAAAGTACAAACAAAAGGAAAGGGGAAGCAAAGGGAAAATAGGTTCAAGCAGTTAACCAAAAAACTACCGATTGATTAGCAGAAAATGGAGAAACTAAAAACAAGGGAGAGGCCAACCTCTGACAGAGCAGGAGAGGAAGAAGTCACCGCTGAGTCATCAGAAGCTCTGGTGCCCAGTGGCTAAGCAGCTAACCAGCCACTCGAAGGGAGAAAGATGAGACAGACTTCTGGAAATTTTTACAGCCTCAGAAACCTGTGGAATCCTTGTACCCTGTCCTTTGGATCACTGTGAGGAGCAACTGACTTGACGGCAGTGGATCTGGTCTCATCACTGCTCCATGTATTTCCCTTCTTGAACATTCCAGAGGACTATATTAATCAACTATTTTGCAAATGCAAGATTTAGTTCTAGAAACATTTTTAAGAAAGAGGAAAAACTCCACATCCTCCTGCTTTTTAAATGCCAATGTTCTTTTTTTTTTTTTTTTTAATTTAAGGTTTTTATTGTGGATTGAGTGAAAGTTTACAGGGCACATCATCA
>NW_006408547.1:315741-329632 GCF_000296735.1 Chrysochloris asiatica | reverse complement strand
TTTGTTCTCCCCAATGTTCTTTTTAATGTGGTGAAATTATTTGCTAGTTGTTTATTTTTTGGTTCAATTAAAAATTTAGTAGGATATTGACTTATGGGAGACTCTGACTATCATGAGTGTCAACAGAACATTCCATGGTGGGCAGTTTTTATATCCCATAATACAATCTGCAATTGTAATCATATATGTGCATGCTTTGGACATTTTAAATTACTTCTATTTCTATGTTGCTTTCTAGTAGAATCATTCCTTAGACAAAACTCACTCCATCTTCCTGGCCCTCCCTATCAGAACAATAGCAACTCTGTAACATCTTAGGTCATAGTAGTTGCATTTTCCTAAAAACATTGTTATGTGTAACGTACAGTTGAAAATTTGAGTGTATGCTAAGTGTAATATTTAATTGTGAATTAGTGGACATGTAATACTCATTAACAATTAAAAATATTGATACTTTATATCCTCTTTAGGAAAAGTGTCTCCAAATTTAAATCTAAAAAAAACACTGAAAATCAGAGAATTACAACTACATGGATTTGTAGATTTTTTGCATATAAATATGCTGACATCAGATGGATCTTGGCTGAAAGCAGAGAATATCTAAAAGATGTTTACTTGTGCTTTATCACTATGCAAAGGATTTAGATTGTGCAGATCAAGACAAACTATGGGTAACATTGGGAAGAATGGGTATTCCAGAATACTTCATTATGTTCATGAGGAACTTGTATATAGACCAGGAGAGAGTGATTAGATCAGAAAAACAGGATACTGAATGGTTTAAAATCAGGGAAGACACTACAAAGATAGTATCATTTCACCCTGCTTTTTCAATCTGTATGCTGAGCAAGTAAATGTGGCATCAGGATTAGAGGAAGAGTTATTAACAGCCAAAGATAAACAGATGATACAATCTTGCTTGCTAGAAGTGAAGAGGTCTTGAAATATTTATTGATTAAAACCAAAGACTAAGATAAAAGATTAAGATCATAGCCTTCAGTATGGACTTCATACCTCAATGTAAAAAAAACAAAAGTCCTCACAACTGGGCCAATAAATAATATCACAATAAATGGAGAATGGATTGGATCTGTCAAATACTTCATTTTGCTGGGATCTACAATCAACGCTCATGGAAAAAGCAGTTAAAAAAAAAAAATCAAACAACATGGCAAATCTGCTGCACAAGATCTCTTTAAAATACTTAAGGTCATAGATGTCAGGTTGAGGACTAAGGCACATCTGACCCAATTGATGGTGTTTTCAATTGCCTTATATGCTTGTCAAAGCTGGACCACAGAAGAGTCGACATATTTGAATTATGGTGTTGGCAAAGAATATTGAAAGTACCATGGACTGCTAGAAAAACAAACAAATCTATCTTGGAAAAAGTATAGCCAGAGGGTTCCTTAGAAGCGAGGATGATAAGACTTTTGTACTTCGGACATATTATCAGGAGGGGCCGGTCCCTGGAGAAGGATATCATGCTTGGAAAGTGGAAGGCCAGCGAAAAAGTGGAAGACCTCCAACAAGACGAATTAACTCAGGCAGCAACAATGGGCTCAAACAAGACAACTGTGAAGAAGGCATAGGCTAGACAGTGTTTCCTTCTAGTGTGCATAGGGTTGCTATGAATAGTAACCGACTTAATGGCACTAACAACAGCAACAACATATATATTAAGTAATGTGTACAAATTATGCAAATTTTCTCTGTGCTGACCCTTATAACAACCAATAAAATATCAATATGGGGGGAAAAAAAGATGAGGCATATTTACCTTAATCTCTGGGAAAACAAAGATTAATTGTATTTTCCTTTGTATACACCAAATACACTGAGTAGAAAGTTTAGATTCCACATGCTTATTCTAATACTTTTCTTAATACTTGCAAAGGCTAGGTTTAACCATTATGAAGATGCTGAAATTAATTTTTTTATTTTTAAAAACAAATACTTGTTTGCTAGAATCTCCAAGGAAAGCAACTTGTTGTATAATACAGTCATGCTCTTTCAGACCACTGGGCCAAAGAACCATCTGAACAGGTATAAATCCAGATGGTCAGGGTTCTCTGCCCTTACCCCACAGCCCAACCTCACTGTAGAGGGACTGGATAAAGGGTCAGAGAAAATACCAATTTAACTAAAAATTTCCACATAAATTACTATATTAACTTATATTTTCATGGAGTTATTGAGCAAATCCATATTCACTATATAAACCTGGAAAGCAGTTAAATTAAGCAAGATGAAATAAAAAGCACCCATTATGCTATCTCAGTGAGAAACGTCTGTGGCTGTAGTGCAGTGAATTGCTTCATATGGCTCTTCTTCTTAGAGTTTTTGTAACTCCCACCAAACAACATTTTTGCCCTGCTGTGTGGTACTGTGGGTTAATGCACCAGACTGCAAAGCCATCTGAACTGCAAGGTCGATGGTTCAAGCTCATCAGCTGCTCCTTGGAAACCCTACACGGGGGTCGCTATGAGTTGGAATTGACTCAAAGGCTCTTAACAATAACAACAATGTCTGGGTAAGAGAAAGTGGGAGAAGATGCTGATAGGATGATATGAGTCCATTGTGAGTGGTTCATTATGATTGTAAAAATTTGGAACTCTTACATGGGTTTAAAATAAGCCATCTCAAAATCAGGAAGGGGATTTTCACTACCATCAAAGAAGAGGAGCCAGGAGTGAAGTGTGTCCTTTGGATGCCAGGGACATGCTGTGCAAAGGAGCTCCTTCACCCAGAATCAAAGAAAGCCGTAATACGGGAGGAGTGGCAGAGAAGCTGCAGCAGAATGAAGAGCCCGAGCAGGAGATAGAGTGGTGAGTTTCCCTGTCCACGGAGCAAGTGCACTCATGAGTGACTTTGAGTGCATGAAGACTGGGTTGCATGGAGGCATTTCATTGGGGCAGCTAGGTTTCTTGACCCATGAAGGCAGAGCTGAGTGCCTTTGAGCTGAGGCTTATGGTGGAGTGGTGTGTCCTGTGGACATTTATCAGCAGCCCTAAAAGAGCTTTGTAACATTAGCCAGGCAGAGAGACCTGACTGTGGGCACAGCTGAGCAAAGGCTCTCCTAACTGGAAGAATTGTACCCTGAGCCTTTTCTCATTCTGTAATGAACCTGATAATTTCTCTATTAACTCCTGTATCTATGTCAAGTTTTGTTTGGTCTTTGCAATGAATTTTTTTAAGTTTTTATTGTGAATTGAGTGAAAGTTTACAGGGCAGATCATCAGTTTACATTCAACAAATCATATATTTTGTTTCCGTTACAATGATTATAATCCTCTCCATGTACCATCAGTTAACAGTATTTCTCTCTATTCATTTTAGCTCTCTGTTTTGTTTTTAAAAACACTCAGGCTTATATAATAATTTAAACTACCAAAGGGAACATTCTGCAAGTCTACCTCCTGGCCACCAGCTCTCAGTCCCTCTCTTTCCATGAATCTAGAGTCCTCAGCTGCTCCCTCTCTCCATGTCCCCACCTCCACCTCCATCTCTGGTGTTGCCGCTTCTCTGGATGCACTGTATTATTGAACCCAGATGAGTAGATTGCATTGTGGGAGGGACGGTTGGTGTCACACCTTTGCAGTATTTGTTTTAAAATTAGATGTTTTCTAAGGCTCCTTTTTCTGGTCCAACCATATGAAAAATCAGCCAGAATCTACATCTCTTATGTCCTGTGTAGAGTTTCCCTTTAGTAGAGAAAATGGTTATTTTATACATAGAAAACTATCTTGTATTTTCTTGGCCTTTGTTTCAAAGAGGTATCTTCTTTTGTCAGAGATAGAGAGTACTATGAAGAAAGAGTTGATGACAAATAACCCAGTTAAGAAATGGGCACAGGATATGAACAGACACTTCACCAGAGAGGAGATCCAGGCAACTAACAAACATATGAAGAAATGTTCACGATCACTAGCCATTAGAGAGATGCAAATCAAAACAACAATGAGATACCATCTCACACCAGCAATAACAGCAAAGATCAAAAAAGTAGAGGATAATAAATGCTGGCAAGGATGTAGAGAGACTGGGACACTCCTGCATTGCTGGTGGGACTGCAAAATAGTCCAACCTCTCTGGAAAACAATATGGCGCTTCCTCAGAAGGTTGAAAATAGAAATACCATTCAATCCAGCAATTATGCTACTTGGTATTTACCCACAAGAAAAACGAGCCACAACACGTGAAGATATATGCACTCCAATGTTCATAGCTGCACTGTTTACAATAGCAAAAAGATAGAGACAGCCAAAGTGCCCATCAACTGAAGAATGGATAAACAAACTGTGGTACATATACACAATGGAGTACTATGCTACATTGAAAAATAACAAGGAAGCTGCATGCCACTTCCTAACATGGATGAACCTTAAGAACATTATGTTGAATGAAATTAGTCAATCGCAAAAGGAAAAATACTGCATAGGACCACTACTGTAAAAGACCAAGAAAAAGAACCCATACTATTCCACTAAAGTGGATGATTAACTGGATGTTAGGGCGTAGGGGTGGGGTTAAGGACGGGAGGGGAAGGTGGAGCACAGGGCAGGGAATAGACACGGGATAGCTTGGGTGTTGGGGAGGGGGGCAATATATAAGTAGGGAGAGGGGAATGGAGGAACAAAGCAGATGGGAGAACAGACAGGTAGGAATGAGCTAAATGGGATAGAGGTAATAAATGATGTAGGCACAGCCTTGGAACAACAGGGCTCTGGGATACAGAAACTGGGATATGGTTGGAATGGGGAAAGGGGAGGAATAATGTTGAGATGCTTGGCTGACTCCTGAACCTTGGTTTTCCATGCATTATATTATAAAATAGTCATAGGAGAGTAGAGGGAGGAATAACCAGAAATACCACCATAGAAAGCTTGTAAATCCGTCTTCTGCCTGGAACTGACTGGAATACCTAAAAAGGGGTTACAATATGTCCAGTATAGGGATGGGCAACTTGAACATTGGCTACCCAAAATGGGGGGAGGGATACAAAGGTAAGAAGTGACTGGCTTACAAGATTTCAAGAGGGATGCTGGATCAACAGGGCGAGAAGGAGGGTGGAGTCTTAAGTGAGTAATATCCAACCTGTCTAGGAAGGGCTGATGAAAAGAAATGCGGATGGGTCTCTTGTGATGCAGGGGTGAATAATTGTTATCAGGATGGATTGTGAGGACTGGAAAGGTAAAGGTGGATATTTTATAACAAGAAGGGATGTGATTAATCTTTCAGTCTAGGAGCGAAGGCCCCTAGGACCATCACTAAAGAAGAACAGAAATCGGGACCCCACCCAGAGAAGCCGTGACGCCTGAGATGGAGACAGAGAGGATGACATGAAGAGACGGAGTGCCTGAGGACTTGAGATCCAGGGAGGGAAGGAAGCTGTGTGCTGAGGACCGTGGGGAGAGAGGGCGGGCCTGCGGGGTATAACCTTTGTTTGGGTGATGATGCATGGACGGGATGGTAACTATGGCAATGAAACGATGTATGATAGAATGAGTGTAAAGCTAATGTTCCACCATGTAAACTATCACACAATAAAAGGGGGGAAAAAAAAGAAAAAGAAAGAGTTGATGAAGAGTCTGTTGCTGTTGTTAAGTACTGTTGAGTTGGTTCTGACCATAGAGACTCTTGTGTTGGGTTTCTGAGAAGTGGCTGGTGAGTTTGAACTACGGACCTTGAGTTCAAACCAACCTTGCAGTTCAGTCCTTACCCTACAACACCACACCAGGATTCCTGAGAGTACCTTAATTTTCTATAGGAAATGGGTCAGATAATACACCTGGTGATGAAAAAGAAGGAATAAATTCCTAATTGTATTTATTAATCTGAAACATTTATGTCACAAGTCTAGAATTATTTCACTCATCTACACATTATGGTCAAAGAGACTGAGTATCTCCTTTATCTACACACAAACCTAGTAACATATACAGAAGGTCATCATCTAAAAATATATTTTGTTTGAAGTCTCTCTTTTTCTTGCAAGAATAAAACTCATACATTCAGAACTCATATGAGGGCTGGATTAAATATATACCATATTCACAGTCAGCAAAAGATGACTATGGTAGAATCTTTACAAACAGTGAGCAACGCTACTGAAAACACACAAGTTTCTTTTCTTTTCTGCATCCTCAGGGAAAGCTAGGCAATTACCTTTTTGTTCACAGCCACGCCATCCTCACAGTCAAGCACTGCACAATCTACATTCAGGGATGGAATCTTCTTTATTTTCTTCTCATCATTTCCAGGTACATAGAGCACTGCCCTCCGGGGAGTATACTTGTGATTGGACAAGGAACTATGTCCAAGTCTGGGAATATACATGGCCAGAGATGCTTTCCTGAGGGAGAAATAAATGGTGTTAGTGCAGAATGGAATTGATTTGTAAATTTTTGAGAAATCTTGTTTACATTTAAAACTAAAATATAGAATAGGAATAATATTTTTAAATTATGGCAGAATACAACCACACACAAAAAGCTGGGAAAACAATAACAAAATAACCAACAAAATATTTTGACTGATGTTTAAAAATATATATAACACTATATTGACAGTCTTCTGAAAGAAGAAGGTACCTATTTCTTCTGGGAAAAATACTTCTGGTATTAGTATAGTTTCCAGAGAGTATTCTAGAAGGAAAACCTATTTATAGCCAAAAAAGTACTAAACATTGTCATGATCTATAATTATATGAAAGTAAAAAATTTATGGAAACATTCGTTTATGGTCCTATCCCTGTCAATAAATCTTTTAAAATAGGTAACTCAATTTCATGTTCATTTTCAACAACAGACTAGATGCACTGATGATTACTGGTGATTGGAATGTTAAAGTTGGAAAAAAAAGGAAGGATCTGTAGTTTGAAAATATGGCCTTGGTGATAAAATGATGCTAGAGACCACATGATAGAATTTTTCAAGATCAATGACTTATTCATTGCAAATACTTTTTTTCAATAACATAAAAGTTAACCATACACACAGAATTCAAATTACACTGATGACATCTATGGAAAAAAACGATCGAGAACCTCAATATCATCAGTCAAAACAAAGTCAGGGACCCCATGTGGAACAGACCACCAATTGCTCATAGGCAAGCTCAAGTTGAAACTAAAGAAAATTAAAACAAGTCCATGAGAGCCAAAATGTGATCTTGAATATATCCCACCTGAATTTAGAGGCCATCTCAAGAACAGACTTAATGATTAGACATCAATGTCCAAAGACCAGAAGAGTTGTAGGACGACATTAAGAACATCATACATGAAGAAAGACAAGAAAAGAATCTGCCTCAGGCTGAGTGATTAAAACCCAGAATGTTGGGTCTTTGGTAGACGGACCTCAGTTGTGTCACTGCGGTGCCTGGTGCAGACCTCTGCTTTGCTGCTCCCCTTCTCTCCGTTTCTGACCTACCTGTCCAGCTGTTCAGGATGGCCCACAAGCTGATATATTACTTGTACAAATACTTCAACGAGTATTATGAGTACTGGGGTGTCACATTACCCAGAGAACTTTCAATAAAAGATACCCAAAACCCATCAAATGTGTGAAGAGGAATAGAGTAGACAAGATGTTCAACCAAGTCTCGGCTGTGGACATTACATGACTTAAGAACCAGAACTGAATAATCTTCTCTTTAGAGGACCTCATCCAAAAAATCAACAAAAATGAAAATTATCTGGGATTGCCAATTAAATCTTTTTCAAATCTACTGTGTCTGTATAATGTATCTGTAGTGTTCAGTGAATATTTGAAAAATGTACAAATAATTCATCCATAACTGTGTGTGAGCTATATTCTTCACAGTAACATAGTTCAGTTAAATGCAATTGCAAGTAAATCACTGTAAGGTGTTTAAATTTTCTTCTACTCAGTTATTCTCTTAAATATGTGTCTGTTGAACTTTACCTATTATTTTGTTTAATAGAGTTTCTATGCTGCATTTCTCAAAAAGACTAAAGTAGATGTCAAAAGAGATCCTGAAATTTGCTCTTGAACATAGAGAAGCCAAAGCAACAGGAAAATGAGGAAGTAAAAGAGCTAAACAGAAAATTTCAAAGGGCAGCACAAGAACACAAAGACAAATATTATAAAGAACTGTGCAAAGATTGGAGTTAGAAAACAAAAAGCAAAGAACACATACAGTATTTCTCAAGCTGAAAGAACGGCTTGATGGGCAGTATCAGCTGCTGTTGTTATTAATGAAGGATCTCTAGCTGTTAATAATAAATCAAATCTATTGCTATCAAGTCAATTCTACCACATGGAGACTCCACCAAACAGAGTAGCACTGTCCTATAGGGTTTCCAAGGCTGTGACCTTCACGGAAGCATTCCACCAAATCTTTCTCCCAAAGAGAAGCTGGTGAGTTTGAACCTCCTACCTTTCAGTTGCCAAGTACAAAGTCAGCAATTCAAATCTAGTAGTACTTCCTTTGAAACGCTATACAGGGTCAGAACTCACTTGGTGGCACTTAACAACAGGATCCAAGAACTTAAACACCTTGCCACCAATGCTCTGCATACTTGTCAAAAGTCCCTGCTTAAACTATATTCTCACCTTCCTTTTCCTATCATACAGTTTAGCCTTTTGTGGAAAAATGAAAAGTTAGTCAAAAACTCCTTCAACTTATCACTGCCCTTTCTGGAAACCTGATTTATAGTTTGGCCCTATGTTTTCACTCATATTGTTGTTAAGTGCCGTCTAGTTGGTTTCAACTCATAGTGACCCTGTAAAGGGTTTCCAAGGAGCAGCTGGTGAGTTCGAACCACCAACCTTGTGGTTCAAACTGACCTTGTGGTCCAGTGAATTAACTTGTTATGTCACACCAGGACTCCTTAAGCTACAATAAGTAAAGATGAAATCAGCTCCCACAATCAAGAACAGATACATAATTTGGGGGCATGGTGCAAAACGAAAATGCAAAGGCCTTGTTCAAAAAATTATTAGCAAGCTCAAGAAGGCAACAGTAGAGCATGAAAGACAGGGACCTTTAAAGTGCAGGGCCATGGACCACTGTGCCCAACCCCATTCGTGAAGGCAACTCTATCCATACAGGCAGAACTAGATGTCATGAAGAGTGCCAGTTAAGAATAAGTAAAAAATAAAAATAAAAATAAAAAAGAAGACGTTAAAGCCTCAGTAAACTGCTAACACCCTGTTTTACTCCCCCTGGATAAACAGCATCAGCAGAGTAGCTCAAACAAATGACCAAAAGACGGAGCTAGAAAATGTTATTGAGGAAAAAGAGGCACTGGAATAACCTGAATAATGATGCAGAAAAAAGGTATTTGGGCTTTTGCAAACTATTGACAGAAAAGCCAAGGAAAACAAAGAAAAATACAGAAAAATGTTACAGAGAGAGCCAACAGAGAAACTATAAAACCTGTAAACAGAAATGCAGAAAATTAATAGTAGATATCAAAAATAGACAATATACTGTAAGGGCAAAAGATTAGATTTGAATCAATGAGCCAGAATTTGTGAGATTGAAGATAAATCTCTCAATACTAGTAAGCTAGAAGAGAAATCAGGAAAAAAAGAATGAAAAAATCTGAAGCCCAAGACTCATGTCGGACAACATGAAAAGGAACAACCTATAGGTGTTCAGAATTCCACAATAGGATGAGAAAGAAAAGCACAGAAAAGATAGTTGAAGTATTGCTGGAAGAAAATTCATCATGAAAAGATTTTGAGAAGATAAGCACTCAAAAAATGAACTAACCCCCAAACAGAACAGACCACAAAAGAAAATCACTAAGATGTATCATAAGCAAACTCCAAAATCAAAGACAAGTATAGAATTCTGAAAGCAGCTAGGGGAAAATGAAATGAGATTAAACTCCATTTTCTCAGCAGAAACCATGCAGGCTAGAAGGCAATGAATGGGAGAACACATAGAAAACTGAAAGAAAAAACTTCCAACCAAGAATCATATACCCATCAAAACTGTCCTTCAAATATGATAACAATATTAGAACATTTCCAGATAAGCAGAAATAAAAAGAATCTGTAAAAAAATCAAGCCAACTGGAGACAATAACATGGCAACACCACCCAGAATTCAATCCAGATATAGAAGTGTCTAGTAAACAAAATTACAAGACTGGAAGTAGGGAATCAGAGATATCAAACTATAATGAAGACAGCTACAAAGTCAAAAGAGAGAATAGTAAAGCCACATAATTCCAAATGGTGACAAAGTCAAGCAGATTTAAGATAAAATAGACTATTTTAATATGTGGAATAAATTAATAACTTACAGCATAACCTCAAAGGAACTAAATACACCTTCACTTTAAACCAAGAAAAGAAAAATCCATAAAGATTTTGTAAATATTAAAACTATTAATAAATTGACAAGAAAAACTACACCAACACATACTTCACAATAAAATATTTTAAAAAAAAAAGAAAAACCACACCAAAAAACAATCTCAACACAGATAACTACACAGAACAAAGAAACTAACAGCACCACACACACACATACACACAGGAGAATGACCGCAATCTATTCATACCTATCAATTATTCTGAATATCAAGGGATTAATAGCACCAGATGAGAGACAAAGAGTAGCAGAATGGATAAGAAAATAGAATCCTTTAATATGCTGTCTACAAGAGACACACCTTACAATTAAAGACAATTGCAGATTAAAAATTAAAGGATGAGAAAAATATTATCAAGTTAATGGTAATCAAAAACAAGCAAGAGTAACAATATTAATCTCTGATAAAATAGACTATGTCAAAAACTAGCATAAGAGACAGAGTAGGACATTATCTCATAATTAAAGGTTCAATGGAACAAGAGTATATAACCATATTATTTATCTATGCTCCCAAGGAAAGTCACCACTCGTCTGTCAGTTTGTCGTACTGTGATGGCTTGTGAGTTGCTATGATTCTGGAAGCTATGCCACAGGTATTTTAAATACTAGCAGGGTGACCCATGGTGGACAGGTTTCAGATGAACTTCCAGACAAGACAGACTAGGAAGAAGGAGTGATGAACTACTTCCAAATATTTAGTCACTGAAAACCTTATGAATAGTGGAGAAACATTGTCAGATATAGTGCCAGAAAAATAAGCCCCTCAGGTTGGAAGGCACTCAAAATACAACTGGGTAAGAGCTGCCTCCTCAAAGTTGAGTTGACCACGATGACACGAATGGAGTAAAGACTGTGGGAGTAAAGCCCACAGGACCTTCATTTGCTGATGGGATGCAACTTAAAATGAAGACAAACAGCTGTAAACATCCATTAATAATAGGAACATGGAATGTACAAAACCTGTATGCTGAGCAAATAATCTGAGAAGCTAGGTTATATGAAGAAAAACGTGGCATCAGGATTGGAGGAAGATTCATTAATAACCTGCAATGCAGATGATACAACCTTGCTTACTGAAAGTGAAGAGGATTTAAAATACTTACTGATGAAGATCAGAGAGCACAACCTTCAGTATGGATTGCATCTCAGTGGAAAGAAAACAAATATCCTCTCTACTAGACCAATAAACAACATTCTTATCAATGGAGAAAAGATTGAAGTTGTCAAGGACTTCATTCTTCTTGGATAAACTATCAACACTCATGGAAGCAGCAGTCAATAAATTAAACGACGTATTGCATTAGGCAAATCTGCTGCACAAGGCCTTTTTAAAGTGTTGAAGAGCAAAGATGTCAACTTTTCAGTATTTTCAATAACCTCATATGCATGTGAAAGCTGGACACTGAATAAGGAAAACTATAGAAGAATTGATGCTTTTGAGTTATGGCATTGAAGAAGAATATTGAAAGTGCCATGGGCTGCCAAAAGAACAAAGAGATCTATGTTGGAAGATGTGCAGACAGAGTGCTCCTTAGAGGCCAGGATGGCCAAACTTCATCTCTCATACTTCAGACATATTGTCAGGAGGGATCAGTCACTGGAGAAAGTTATCATATTTGGTAAGGTGGAAGGTTTGAGAAAAAGAGGAAGACCCCCAGTGAGATGGGTTGGCAATATGGCAGCATCAATGGGCTCAAGTGTGGCAGCAATTGTGAGGTTGGCTCAGGACCGGGCAGTGTTTCGTTCTGTTGTACATATGGTCACTATGAGTCAGTACTGATTTGATGACACCTAACAACAACAACAACAACCCAAGGAAAGAACCTCAAAATACATAAATCAAGCCCTATTAGAATTGAGGAAAGAAACAGATAACTCTACAATAATAGCAGATTTTAATACATCTCTTTTGAAAAAGGACAAAACAACCAAAACTCAACAAAGACAAAGAAAAAAACTCAACAAAGACAAAGAAGAGCAACACAATCAATTAATTTGACCTAATAGATTTATTTACGCAGAACACTCAACCAAGCAAAACCACAGTACACATTATTTTCCAGTGCACATGGAACATTCTGCAGAATAGATCATGTGTTAGGCCACAAAGCAAGTCTCCATAAATTTCAAAATACCAAAAACTTAAAAACTATCTCCTCTGATCACAATGCTATAACATTAGAAACCAACAAAAGGAAGATCAAGGAAACAAAATGAAATACATGGAAACTGAATAACATCCTGTGGTAATAAAACAAATTTAAATAATTAAATAAAAAAAATTCTTTAAGCAAATGAGAAAATCAGCACATTAACATAACAACTTCAACAATTCGAAAAAGACCAGGAAAGTAAGCCTATATTCACCAGAAGAAATAATCAAATTAGAGTAGAAAATAGAAAAACAATAGGAAGAAACCAGACAAGAAGCTGGTTCTTTGAAAGGATTAATAAAATTGACAAACCATTGGCAAATCTACTAGAAAAAAAAGAGCGAGAAGATGCAAACACACATAAGGAATGATATGGGTAACATCACAACAGATAGTAACAGAATACTATACAGAGTTGTATTCCAACAAATTTGAATATCTAGAAGAAATGGACAAATTTTTAGAAAAAACTACTTACATAAACTAACAAAGAGTCATATAGAAAACTAGAACAGACCTATAACCAAAAAAGAAATTGATCTTGTAATTTTAAAAACTCCAAACAATAACAACAACAAAAAGCCCTAGGTCCACATGGTTTTACTAGTGAATTTTACCAGACATTCAGAGAAGAGGTGACACCCATTTTACGTGAACTATTTCAGAACACAGGAAAGTATGGAAAACTCCTAACTTCATTTTATGAAGTGAATATAACCTTCATAACAAAACCAGTCAAGGACATCACTAAATAAGGAAATTATTATTATTGTTATTTTTAACTTTTTTTTTGCGAACTGAGTGAAAGTTTACAGAGAAGATTAGCAGTTTTATAGTCATCAAATATTAATGATTGCAATCTCCTCCATGTAAGAAGTTATCCCTTTTACATGCTCCCTATTTTTCTTATTTCCATTCTACTCTGCTTTCCAACCCTACTTAACTTTGTCCTTACGGAAATGTTACGCTTTTGATCTTAAATGGTTGACCATTCCATGGTGAGCATGTCTTACTAGTGTTGTTGTCCCCTGTATACCTATCAACTGCTTAGCTCAAAATTGGACCATGAGGGTGAGTTCCGTTCCAGACCTGAATGGCGGCCAAGAGTCATAGTCTAGGGTTCCTCTACTCTTTCTTACCACTAAGCTTGGTCTGTACTTTCCCCCAAAATTCTTACCACTAATATTTCATAACTTCCTATTCATTTTAAATATATAAAGGAATCCACTTATTCTAGAAGATACTCTTCTTAGAGTCCCCTAGTTCATGTTCTAATATGGATAAATTGTATTTTAGCCCTCTGGGAAATCACCACCCCAGGGTGTATTTTATTCTGGATTAGTACTAGTGTCTTTGTATCTGATGCCTTTTTTTTTTTTTAA
>NW_006408547.1:307734-309762 GCF_000296735.1 Chrysochloris asiatica | reverse complement strand
AAAAAAAATTTTTGTAACAAATTAGATAAAGGACTAATATCTAAAATTAACAGAAAACTACAACACCTCTACAAACAACCCAATAGGCACAGGACATGAACAGACAATTCACCAAGGATGACATTCAGATAGCCAACAAAAATATAAAGAAATGTTCACCATCATTAGCCATTGTAGTAGTGGTGGTAGTGTGCCGTAGAGTCAGTTCCGGCTCACAGTGACCTTGAATAGGGTTTCCGAGGCTGTAAATCTTTACTGAAGCAGAAAGTCTCATCTTTTTCTCACGGAAGTGCTGGTAGTTTTGAACTGCTGTCCATGAGGGTAGCAGCCCGAGTTGTAACCACTACACCAGAGATGCAAATCAAAACAATGAGATACTATCTTACACCAGCATTAATAGCAAAATTCATAAAAACAGTAAACAAAAGGCTTGTGAGGGTATGCAGATTGGAACCCTTCTACATTGTTGGTAGGACTGTAAAATGGTTCAACCACTGTGGAAAAATGGTATGGCGCTTCCTTCAAAAGTTTTAAATAGAAATATCATATGACTCAGCAATCCCTCTACTTGGTATATATCCATATGAAACACGTGCTATAGTCCACAAGGAAACAAGTGCATATACGCACAGATTTTCATTACAGCACTTTTCACTATAGTAAAAAGATGGAGACAACCTAAATGCCCATCAATGAAAGAATGGATAAACAAACTTGGGCACATACAATGAAATACAATGAAACACTGAAGAACAATGATGAATTTATGAAACACCTTCTAATACGTATGAACCTGGGGAACATTACACTGAGTGAAATCAGTAAATCACAAAAGAACTAATGTTGTAGGATACCATCATTGCAAAACTCAAGACAAAGTTTTCATACTAAAAGAAAAATTCTTTGATGGCTATCAGGGGTGGGAGGGAATGGAGACTAACTAGAGTGTAGGCACATGTTAACTCAGGTGATGGGGGGCAGTAGATAAGAAGTGGGGGCAATATTCATGGAAAGGGAGGTTGGAGGAAGAATGATGAAGACAGGTAAAGACAATAGGAGGTACACAAAGAGGTAAAGAGAACAGAGGTAAAGAGTTATATACAGAATCTTGGAACTCCAGTGTTCTTCGGATAGATGTATGGATAGAGACACAGGCTGAATTGTATGGTAGAAACAGTGGGCATATAACCACAAACATATAAGGGTTTGAAAGAGGATATTTGTACATGGGTATTTACTTTTTCTGCAAACACAGCTATGAATGTGGCGGAGCATACAGTGGGCAAAATGATGAAAACTTCTTAGATATTATTAAACATCTTAAGGGAATGAGTTGCTGGGCTTGTAGGTTCAGGACTACAGTCTCAGGGGACACCATGGTCAACGGGCATAACAAGTCCACAAGACAATGAGTGACTAGCATCTAGGACCTTAAAAGCTCATGAACAGCCATCTAAAATGCAACTATTGACTTCTCCATGTGTGGAAGGAAAAAGAGTGATGAGAAGATGATTGGAATCAATTAGTCCAATGGAGTATGGACCATGAGAACATCAGTCTTCACACCTTTAACACCAGAAGAACTATATGGTCCCCGGTTACAATGATCAACTGCTTTTGAAAGGCATCACATTAGAAGGTCCTGGATAGAATGGGAGAAAATGTGGCACAAAACTAAAAATTATTTTTTTTAAAAAGTCACAGAGGGCTAGACCAAAGAGTGAAGCGTCCAGCTTATATGAAGTGGCGGGAGATGCACTAGAATGCCCATACTTGCAGATAGTAACCATGTAACCTAACTTCAATGGCTGGATGATCAGAACTCGACTAGAGAAAGAAAGAAGAGAAAAAAAAGTGGAATCTGGTATTTGATGAACTTGACCTATACTTAGGAATCTTCACAGCAAGGATCATTCCCACGCACTCTGTGCACAGGATTGATAGGGATGGGCAACATAGACATTGGCTACCTAAAATGCGGGGACTATAAAGGCAGGAAGTGACTGGCTTACAAGTTTTCAAGAGGGA
>NW_006408547.1:306166-307205 GCF_000296735.1 Chrysochloris asiatica | reverse complement strand
AAACATTGTGAAAATGTCAACACAACTCAAAGCAATCTATAGCTATAATGCAATCCCAATTCAGATTCCAACACCGTCTTTAAAGAGATGTAAACAACTGATCACTAACTTTATATGTAATGAAAAGTTGGTGTTGTTAAGTGTCGTCTAGTTGGTTCCGACCCACAGCGACCCTGTATAGGGTTTCCAGGGAGCAGCTGATGAGCTTGAAATGCCAACCTTGCATTTCAAACCAACTTTGTAATCCAGCGCATTAACCCACAGCACCACACCAGGACTCCGTAATGGAAAAAGATATGATAAACATAGCAATGTTTAAGAAGAACAAAGTTGGAGGCCTCTGACTCTCTGATCTCAAACTTTACTACACAGCCACAGTAGTCAAAGCAGCCTGGTACTGCACAATGAAAGATACACAGATCAATGGAACAAACATGAAACCCCCAAAGTAAATCTATCCAAATACAGTCAACTGATCTTTGATCAAAGGCCAAAATATATTGAATGAGGAGGATACAGTCTCTTCAAAAAATAGTGCTGGCAAAACTAGAAATCCATTTACAGAAGAATGAAACAAGACCCATAGCTCACACCATACACAGAAACAGACTTAACTAAAGGCCTAAATGTAAACCTAGAATTATAAAGATCAACAATGAAAAAATAGGAACTTAGGGACTCGAATACATGAATACATGGCATAAATACACTGTCAAGCATAACTAAAAACACACAAACAGTAAAAGACAAAATAGATTTTGCCACAAGAGTAAATAGGGAAGGAAACAAACAAGATGGCGGATCGGGTGGACCTATAGCAGAGAGCTCCGCCAACAACAACACAAAATACCTGACCAAGCAGGCTCAGGGGATGGTCCCAGAAGTCTGAACCACATATAAAGGAATACTTAGAAGGTTGGAAGGCTCACAGCTGGGGGAATCTGTGGCAGAAGCAAGAAATCCATTGCTTTCTAGTCCGAGACGCTTGGCTGCTCCAGGAGCCGCTATCTTGGGTGAGACCACATGGGGGAAAGATCGG
>NW_006408547.1:300297-301991 GCF_000296735.1 Chrysochloris asiatica | reverse complement strand
AAAAAAAGACCAGGTTTATTGGTCAGAAATAGACTGAAGGAACCTGAGACCATGACTCTTGACTTCAGGTCTGGAAAGGAAGACATCCTTGTGACCCAATTTTCAGTTAATCAGTTGTTGCTGTTGTTATGTGCCGTGGAGTCAGTTCTGACTCATAGCGAACCTGTACAAGGTTTCTGAGGCTATAAATCTTTACGGGAGCAGAAAGCCTCATCTTTCTCCCACGAAACAGCTGGTAGTTTTGAACTGCTGACCTTGCGGTTCGCAGCCGGATTCGTAACCACTATAGTACCAGAGCTTGGGGGAGACAACAACATTAGTAAAGTATGCTCAACAAGGTCAATCATTCAAAATTAAAAAGGCAAAATGACCTAAGGACAAAGTTGAGAAGGAATGGGAAGATAGAATGGAATCAGGAAACACAGAGAGGCAGAAGGTTAACTGTTGATGCCTAAAGGGAATTAGAATCATTGAGATGATACAAATGTATGACTTGTTGAATACAAAATTGATGATCTTGTCTCTAACCTTCACTCAAGTGACAATAAAATACTTACCAAAAAAAGTTAACAGAGATATTAAAGTAAAATTTTTCTACTTCTTTATCCTTTTTTTCTATTTTGTGGTTTTACCATAAAGAGTTTTATTCCTTTTATAATCCAATGAAAACACTCCCAACAAAACCACTTAGAAGGACTCAAGTGGAACATATTATAATGAAAAGTATCCGTCTGAACTGTGTGCTATTCCTGATCCTTCCATTTTTATCTACAGAAATGGCAATTTTGTATGGCTCAGTCTAGTAGTTTCACTAAGAGTGAGACTATGGGGTGAAAAACAGGCCAACTCATTACTCAAGTATCAATGTCTTCATAGGAAGAAGCAATATTCATTACACACAGTAAACTGCCACACGGGTATCATGTTGTGTTTAGGTGCCCCTGAGGCTGCTGGGACTCACAGAGAACCCATGTACCACAGAACAAACCACTGTCTCATCCTGCATCATAGCGATTGTGGGTATGTGTGAGCCCATTGGTGCTGCCCCTGTGTCAATCCATTTCATTCAGGGCCTTCCTCTCTTTTGCTGACCATCCTCTTTACCAAGCCTGATGTTCTGTTTCAGGGACTAGTTCTTCCTGACAATATGTCCAAAGCATGAGAGATGAAGTCTGACCAGCATTGCTTCCAAGGAGCCATTTTTGGCCAAATTCTTTCCAAAACAGATTTGTTCATTCTTCTGACAGTCCATGGTATAATAATATTCTTCTCTAACACATAATTCAAATGCATGGATTCTTCTCTGGTCTTCTTACTCATTGTCCAACTTTCATATGCATATGAGGTGACCAAAAATGCCGTCACATATGTCATTTTTGTCTTCAAAGTGGCTTATTTGCTCTTTAACTTTAAAGAAATCTTTTGCAGCCTAGAAGACATCAAGAAAAGTGGTCAGGTCCCCTCAGGATAAACCCCCTTACAAGACTAAGACTCAATGGGAATAAAAGAGCAGACATGCGCTCTGATTGGTAACCATATTTGACACCGATAAAGGGAAGTGAGGGAAAAACAGCAATGAAGCTGTGAGCTATGCCCTACACGTTCAATAGACTCCTGTGAACCTGGGTGGAGACCTGGATGGCCAGCAGTACAGCAAGGCCCGGGAACTACTGGGCCCAGAGTCAGTGACATAG
>NW_006408547.1:295891-296507 GCF_000296735.1 Chrysochloris asiatica | reverse complement strand
AGTTAGTTCTGACTCATAGTGACCCTGTATAGGGTTTCAGAGGAAAGGTTGGTGGGTTTCAATTGCTGACCTTGTGTGGTGCCACCATGGTAAATCCACGATCCTCAGATTAAGAGTTTCATGCTCTATTAAAAACTTACTTGCATCAAAAGACTTCACCAAAAGAGTACAAAGGGAACCCACAGAATGGGAAAAAAATCTTTTGCAATGAAGCATCTGATAAGGGACTAATTTCTAAAACTTATAGGAAACTGCAACACCTCTACAAGAAAAAGACAAATAACCCAATTAAAAAATGGGCACAGGCCATGAACAAACACTTCACCAAGGAAGACATTCGGGCTGCCGACAAACACATGTAGAAATGTTTACGATCATTAGCCATTAAAGAAATGCAAATCAAAACAACAAAATGAGATATCATCTCATACCAGCAATAACAGCGAAATTTTAAAAAGTAGAAGACAATAAATGCTGGTGAGGATGTGGAGAGACTAGGATCCTCCTACATTGCTGATGAGATTGCAAAATGGTCTACGAAAACAGTATGGCGCTTACTTAGAAAGTTGGAAATAGAAATACCTTATGATCCAGTAATTCCTCTACTTGGTATTTA
>NW_006408547.1:289742-295469 GCF_000296735.1 Chrysochloris asiatica | reverse complement strand
GATAGTTTGGGTGTTGGGGGTGGGGGCAATACATAAGAAGGGCAAGGGGAATGGAAAAACAAGGCAGATAGGAGAACATTTAGCCAGGTTTGCATAGGCTAAATGGGACAGAGGTAACAGTGATGTAAGTTTGTAAGTTCAACCTTGGAACAACAGGGCTCTGTGATACAGGGATTGAGGCATAGTCTGAATGGGTAAAAGAGGGGAAATAATGTTAATATGCTTGACTGTCTTATGAATCTTGGTTTCCCTTGCCTACTACTGTAAAACAGACACTTGAGGAGGAGAGAAAGGAATATCCAGAAACACGACTATAGAAAGCTTGTAAGTCCATATTCAGCCTATAACTGATTGGAATACCTAATAAGGGTGCTAGAATTTACTCAGTGAAAGAGGCGGAGCCTTTGCATGGTATAAGACCTTAGGTGGAATCCTGATCCCCATCTAGGATCTTCTGAGGTGGAAAATTTCCACTTGAAAAGATAAGCAGAGCAGCCTGGAACAGAGAGAGGAACAGAAGATGCTTCTTGAAAGAAAGGCCAGCAGGAAAAAATATAAACAAATACGGCAGTCTGAGTGACTACCACAAGAACAAGCAAGTTATTAGCCAGGGAGCAGCAACAATGAAGATGTGGCTGAGTCCTACCATGTTCAATAGACTCCTTTCAACCTGGAGTGAGACCTGGGGACTCCTGAGCCCATGGACAGGGGCTTAGCCACAGAAGGCTAGAGTGGAGAGTGAAGCATCCAGCTGATATGAAGTAAGGGGAGATGCACTACAATGACCATACTTGCAGACAGTACCCATATGACCTAGCTTCAATGGCTGGATGATCAGAACTTGACTAAAGGAAGAAAGAAGAGAGAGAGAAAAAAGTGTAATCTGCTAATTGATGAACTTGACCTATACATATGGATGTAGTAGATTAAAAGAGGGAAGAAATCTTCAAAACAAGGATCATTCCCACCCACTCTGTGCATAGGTTGATAAGGATGGGCAACTTAGACATTGGCTACCTAAAATAGGGGGGGGGGCTATAAAGGCACAAAGTGACTGGCTTACAAGTTTTCAAGATGGAGTTTAGTTTCAGAGGGTGTGGGGGAAGGTAGAATCTCCACTGAGTGGTTTTCAACCTGTCTAGACAGGGCTGGTGAAAGGAGATGAGAATAAGACTCTTGCGGTTCAATAATGAGTAATTTTTTATCAGGACTGATTGCGATTGTTGCAAATGTAAAGGTAGACGTTTTGTAACAAAAGGAGGGGCGTGGTTGATCTTGCAGTCCAGGAGCGGAGGATCCTGGGACCATAAAGGGAGAAGAGCGGGAGTGGAATGTGGGACCCTATTCAGAGAAGCAGTGATGCCAGAGATGGAGGCAGAGATGATGATGTAGAGAAATGGAGCGGCTGGGGACTCTTGACTCAGGGAACAAGAGGGGCTTTGTGCTGGTGGCTGGGGGCAGGTTTGCAGGGTATGCCCTTTGGTTGTTTGAATGATTATGTATTCCTGAGTGTTTTGGTGTACATCCAAAAAAAACACCCTAGATGGAACAGAAGAAAATACTATTGAATGTTGCTGCATGGAGGGGATTGTAATCATTGCAATGAAATGAAATACGATAGAATGACTATAAAGCTGATGTTCTCCCATGTAAACTCTCACTCAATTCACAATAAAACCTCAAAAAAAAAAAAAAAAGAGTTTAATGCTCTACTGACTGAGGTAGCGGGATTTAATATTATTATATATGAGGCTAAGTGGAAAAAGTATAGCTACTAGGGTTCCACTTCATACATGCACACATTTATTCCAAACAAAACATGTTTAAACATGTCTCTGCAAGCAGTGGATGGCTGCAGGTAAGTTCTCTCAGTAAGGTACTTGTCTTAGTCTCCTTAAACCAAAACTAAGGGTGCCTTAAAAAAACGATTCAAACAAACAAACGATACAAAGATCAGGTAGTTCAAAGAGCTGATTTTTTCATCAGTCTTTTAAGTAAGAATGAAGCTAATTAAGGCAGTTTTATAGAATTAATTGTAACTGAGGACTAGTCTTGGATTTACCAATATGACCCAGAGAGCAAAGCCCAATTAAAACTGTGGCTTCTATGTGGATCTGCTGAACTAGTTTAATTCAAGGCAGCGAGGTCAGCTCAGAAAGTTACGGCGACTATTTTTTGGGATTTCAAAGTGGGAATCTTTATAGATTATCTTAAAAAAGAGACAAATCATAGGGGCTTACCAAGGAGCAATTTTAAGCAAACTGAAAACTGTATCGGTGAGAAAAAAATCAAAGAAAGTTGCACTGTAGAATTTTTCCATCACAACAATGCACCTGGCTCATTCTTCAAGGGTAGGAAAAGCTGTCCTATAAGAATTTCGTAGGGAAAACTTGTACCATCCACGTTACAGCTCTGATTTTGTTCCTTCAGACTTACTTTTGTTCCCAGAACTGAAAGGGCATTTAAAAGGAACATGATTTGAGTCCCTCAAAGACACCAAAAGTGCTGTTTTAACATGATACAAACTGAAGAATGCACAATTCTTTGGGGAAAGGTTGTTAGGTGCCATCACCTAACGTCAGTACCGACTCATAGTGCCCCTGTGCACAAAAGAATGAAAACCTGCCCAGTCCTGCACCAGTCTCACAATCATTGCTAAGTCTGAGCCCATTGCTGCTGCCACTGTGCCATCCATCTCACTGGGGGGGTTTCCTCTTTGCCTCAGACCCTCCACTTTACTAAACATGAGATCCTTTTCCAGGTTAGACATATGGAAATACCACCTTCAGCAGTATAAAGACCTAGATGGAGGATATGCGAATGTCGAGAAGTAATAATTTCACATTTTGATATTTTTGTTTGATAGCTTCTATAATTTTGTAGTAAAAATTCTTTAGTTACCCTCATCAGTGTGGCTTTAGTTGACAGCATCACGCATACTTAGTGATATACTTGAGGTATACCGGCCAGGAACTAACCCAAGTCTCACAAAAGGAAGGTGAGAATTCTACCACTAAACTACCCTCTTCATCCCAGATTTGGGCCTCTTTAACCTTTATCTACATGACCATGAACACCTCTATCTGTTTTCATTTCCTCCCCTTAGTTCTTTGGCTCATGAATCCATTCATGCAGCCAGTCAGTCAGTGAGAACTTCCAAAGGACCCAGCGAGGGGGTGACCTGCACCGGACCTGTGCTAGGACATTGTTGTTGCTGTTAAGTGCCATTGAGTCGATTCCAACCCATAGTGACCCTGTATAGGGTTTCCAAGGAGCAGATGGTGAGCTTGAATTGCCGACCTTGCATTTCAGACGACTTTGCGGTCTGAGCATTAGCCCACAGCACCATACCAGGACTCTAAGCTAGGACATACATTTGGGCAAATTAGAAAAAGGTGCTCCTCACCCCTTCTAACTAATCTCAGTGAAAAAGGGCACCTTCTGCTCCGTTGGTGAATTGTAAAAAGCTAAAGTTCAGCCTCTAGTAATGCCCCTTGGCTGAACCCTGGACAAGGCATACCCTATACAACCCCAAACAGTGGGCCTGGTCTGCCCTGGGCTAAACACAGTAGAGAGGTGGCAGAAAGGAAACAGGACATGCCCACAAGATCCAAGGAGGAACACCCAAAATAATGGTGGAAAATACAGCATTAGGAAAGCTAGAACCAGTACAAAATCAGTGTGACCCAGACTATTTGAGGGGAAAAGGAACTCAAGGACAACATAATGTTTGGGACAATGAAGAACTGGGTAGTGGTGGAGACATTCAGGCTTCAGGCATTGTTTCAGACTCTGAGGTCTGGGGGGGACTGTCACTAGGCAGGCAGCAAGAGCCCAGTCACAGCAGCCGTGGTTCAGGGGGACAAGGAAGACTTCTCCAAGCAGCCCTCCACCCATTACTGCCGGTGGGTCTGCTCTCTGTCCCCCACCCCCATCTCTGCCTGTTTCAAAATCTGTTCTGTAATCCAGTTGTGTTACAATTGCAGTAGATGACAAGCCCTAACTTATTTTATTTTCTCTTACAAATTTGGTGTTAGGGCCTCTTGATAGTCAATATGCAAATGTATTCACACAATATGCAAAACAGGGCCCTAGGATGAGTTGAAAAAAATCTGATAGCCTTATAGTGGGTTCTCTTTACAAAGCAAACTTTCTTTAGATACCCTATCCCTTCCTGGCCTTGTTTTTGCTCCTGATGCCATGTATTAACTATTCATATCCCTAGAGGCATACTGAATTCTGGGGGAAGGAGAGAAGCCGGTAAAGCATTAAGGAATAGCTAACAGCTTTGTCATTTTTAGGCGTTCCCACTTAGGAACTGAATTCACCTGGGAAACTTTTCAAAATTACCACTGGGGGTAGGGTCCACGCTTCAGTTATTTTCCAAAGTGAAATCCTTGCTAGGAGGCCTGGTGGTGCAGTGGGCTAAGCATTGGCATGCTGACCAAAAGGTCTGATTGGAATCCAGCAGCCATTTGATAGGAGAAAGATGAAACTGTCTGCTTCTGTAAAGATGTGCTGTTGTTGAATACCATACAGTCAGTTCCAACCCATAGCGACCCTGTACAGGGTTTCTGAGGCTATAAATCTTTATGGGAGCAGAAAGCCATCTTTCTCCTGCGGAATAGCTGGTAGTTTTGACGTTAGCAGGCCGATTCATAACCACTACGCTACCAGAGCTCCATAGATGTAGAGCTTTGGAAACCGTATAGGGCAGTCTTACTCTGTTCTGTACAGCCACTGTGAGTTGGACTTTACTTGGCAGCAATGAGTTTCAGTCCTTGGTACTTAAGCAAGCAGGTGTGCAGACAAGAGCGAATGTTCTTGGCATCATGTGGAGCATGTTAGAAAGACTTTCAGGACTCAGTCCAACCTGTGTCTTATCCAGGTGCTCAGGTAAAGCACAGCACAGGAAAGTGAGACGCTTGAGTTAGGTTTCACCAGTTGCCATGGATTTAACTGCAATTCATGGTGGGCTCATGTGTGTCAAGAGTCTAACTAGACTCCATAATTTTCAATGGCTGATTTTTCAGAAGTAGATTGTTGTTGTTAAGAGCCACTGAGTCAGTTCTGACTCATAGTGACCCTGTATTGGGTTTCAGAGGTTTTAAATCTTTGCAAGAGTAGAAAGCTTTATTTTTCTCCTGTGGAGAGGGCTGGTGAGCTCTAACCGCTGGCCTTTATGTTTCACAGTCCAGTGCTTGTCCTATGGAGTCACCACACTGCCAGAAGTAGATCACCAAATTTTTTTCTAAAGCACCTTAGGACAGGCTCAAACCTTCAGACTTTCAGTTAGCTGGTAAGTTTATCAACCGTTTGCACCAACCACGGACTAGTCTGCCTTATTGATTCTCAAACAAGGAGTACTGAAATCACCCAGGGCACCTAAAAACGTAGCAGTGTCAGGACACTACCTAGAAAGCTTAATGATGCTGGTCTGAGGTACAGCCTAGGATTTGGGACTAATGAAAAAAGCTCCTTACGGGACTCTAATGTGCAGCCCTGGTAGCGTAGTGGTTACGAATTGGGCTGCTAATCTGAAAGTCAGCAGTTCGAAACGACCAGCTGTTCCATGTAGTGATTCTCCAGCTGGGCTGCACATTGTTGTTGTTGTTATGTGCCATGGAGTCGGTTCCCACCATAGCGACCCTGTACAGGGTTTCTGATGCTGCAAATCTTGTAACAACAAGTTTCATTTTAATGTTGTTGTTGTTGTCAGGTGCCATC
>NW_006408547.1:281097-286022 GCF_000296735.1 Chrysochloris asiatica | reverse complement strand
AAGAACCACTACCAAATAAAATTTCTCTTAAATGAATCTTATTTCCATATGTTAATGGAGTCCTGGTGTGGCACTGGAGGATAAAGTACTTGACCACAAGGTCGGTTTGAACCACAAGGTTGGCAGTTCAAACACACCAGCCACTCCTTGGAAACCCTATACAGGGTCATTATGAGTCAGAACTGACTCAGTGGCACTTAACACCACCACCACCACGATATACATGGAATCCTGGTATGGCATTGGAGTGCTAACCACAAGGTTGGCAGTTCCAGGTTACCAGCTGTCCAGTAAAAACCCTAAATAGGGCTGCTATGAGTCGTAACCGACTAAACTGTACTTACCCACAACCATCATTATACACAAAGAGCCTTGGTTATGCGTTGGATTGCTAACCACAAGGTCAGCAATTTAAATTCACCAGCCACTCAGCTGTTCCTCAGGGAGAAAGATGTGGCTTATGCTCCCATAGAGATTTAAAGTCTAGGAAACCCTACACAGGGGTCACCTTGGGTAGAAACTGACGTGACAGAACACAACCACCATCCATCACCATTATAAACAAGTAGATTCAGTGAATGTAACAAGTCATTACAGGAAAATACTACAAACCTGAAAAAATTCATGGTGAAATCTTTCTGATCAAAAATGAACACTCAAATTGCTAACACTATTAAAATAGTAGTAATAATCATATAAACTAATGTCCATTTGAGGATCTGCAATTTAGTATATGACTTCTAAATCCAAATTAATGGTTTCTTTACTTAACTGAAAGAAAATTCAAATTCTGAGTACTTAACTTAGCCTATACATTATAATTATCAGGAGAACTTTAAAGAAGAAAAAGAGCCCAGACTATACCCCAAACCAATGAAATCAGAATCTCTGGGTTAGTCCCAGCTGCCAGGGTGTTTTTAAAGCTTCCCATGAGATCCCAAAGTGTAGCCAAAGATGAGAACTTCTCCACCAGGAGCTGTAAACACAACCAAAATGTCTTTGGACATAAACCATGGCCAGAATTGAATCCTACTATATTTACTCACCAAGGAGCTCTGGTAGTGTAATGGTTATGAGTCGGGCTGCCAACCTCAAGGTCAGCAGTTTGAAACTACCAGCGATTCCATGGGAGAAAGATGAGGAGTTGTGTTCCCATAAAGATTTATAGCCTCGGAAACCTTGTGCAGGGTCACGATGAGTTGGAACCAACTCCACATTACTTAACAACAACAACTAGCTGAAAGTTGGGTGGTTCAAACCCATCCAGAGGCATCTTGGAAGACAGGACGGGTGATAAATTTCTGTAAATATTGGGCAAGAGTTAGAATCATCTCATTAGCAACTAACAACATATTCAAACAGGAGAGTTGGCTATTAGCCAATGCAATGTTCCACTAATCAAGTGATTGGGGATGATAGAAATGAGCATTATCTTTTCTAGCTTGCAAATCATGGGATCCCCAATGACTCAGTAGGCATCCTTGCCACGGGTGGGTGGTGGTATTGTTAGGTGCTGTCTAGTTGGTTCTGACTCATAGGCACCCGGTAAAGGGTTTCCGAAGTGGGTTTTGAACACCTGATCTTGTGATTATCAGTCCAGTGCTTATACTACAGTGCCATACCAGGACTTCAGGGGGGCATGGGGGCACTGTGAATACCAAGAAGTCCTTGCTGAACTTACACCTGAACACTGTATTCTTAAGTGAGACAATAAACTTGTCTTTGTTGAGAGGTCTTCTAATTTCTGAAAGCCTAAGGCTGAACATCAAGCTTTCCTAAGAAGCATAAATAAAATGGAATGGAAGACTTGAAATAAAGGAAGTGGCTGCCCTTCAGATGCTGAGAGCTGCTCAGAAAGGGAGAGTTCAGCTGATGAGACCAGAGAGCCTGCAGAGCAGCAAAGGCAGTTAGAGAGGTGGTGGAAATGTTTAAGTAAGTGGAGAATAGAGGCTAAAAGTAGAATACAATTGTGTTAACTTCCCATTCCAAATTCTAGAGGCATACCTCATGGGAACTCTATCCCAGCAAGGGGCAGGGGAGGAGAAGAGACAAGGCCTAGAGCAGCGTGCTAATTCCCCAAGGTCTGGAAAACAGCCCTAAGTTTCTGCATGACTCTTTTGCAGTGGGGGGCATGGAGAGTATCTTAGACTGAAGAGTCAGTATGTCTGCAGAGAGTCCCCAGGTGGTGTAAAGGGTAAGGTGCTTGGCTTCTGAATGAACGGTTGGTGGTTTGCGTTCACACAGAGACACATCAGGAAAAAGAGCTGGTGATCTGCTTCCGAAACATTTGCCATTGGAAACCCTACTGTGACATGTGGTGTTGCCATGAGCCAGAGGCAACTTGACCACAACTGGGCTGCGGTGTCTGCAAGGGCATCATCACGGGGCAGGAATGAGGGCATCCATATGAGAGGCAGCAGAGTGAGTGACCCAGGGCTGGGGCTGGATCCCAGCATCACCAGTGAGTATAGCGGTGGGGACTCTAGTCAGCAAGGCCAGGACCTAGTTCCCGGGGGCAAACCCCATGTATTACCTGGACCCAGAGGACAAATGAGTAAGTGGCCAAGGGCCAAGTCAGAAGGAGCCAAGAGCGAAGGACGCAGATGGGCCAAACATCTGTCTCTTGTCACCATGATATTATTACATGTACAAGCACCTCCTCGATCTCTACCATACAGAAAGAAGGAAGGGCAGAGGTCCTCAAATACTGGATATTTGCTTAAAAGATAACGTGTATAAGCAAGGATCATTCCCACCCACCCTGTGCATAGGGTTGATAAGGAAGGGCAACTTAGACATTGGCTACCTAAAATGGAGACTATAAAGACACAAAGTGACTGGCTTACAAGTTTTCAAGAGGGAGCCTAGTTTCAGAGAGTGAAGGGGAAGATAGAATCTCCACTGAGTGGTTTTCAACCTGTTTAGATGGGGCTGGTGAAAAGGTGATGGGGCTAAGTAAGACTCTTGTGGTTCAATAGTGAATAACTTTTTATCAGGACTGACTGCGATTGTTGCAAATGTAAAAGTAGATGTTTTGTAACAAAAGGAGGTGAATGGTTGATCTTGCAGTCCAGGAGCGGTGGATCCCAGGACCATCAAGGGAGAAGAGAGGAAGTGAAGTGTGGGACCCTATCCAGAGAAGCAGTGATGCCAGAGACAGAGGCAGAGATGATGACGTGGAGAGATGGCACGACTGGGGACTCAAGACTCATGCAGGGAGAGGGGCTGTGTTCTGGCGGCTTGGGGCAGGCTTGCAGGGTATGCCCTTTGGTTGTTTGAATGATTGTATATTCCTGAGTGCTTCCATGTACATCCCTCCCCTCCCCCCCAAAAACAAAACAAAACAGAAGGAATAAAAGCAAATGCTGTTGAATGAGGAGGCATGGAAGGGATTGTAGTCATTGCAATGAAATGAAATATGACAGGATGAGTGTAAACCTGACGTTGTTGTTGTTGTTATGTGCGTGGAGTCGGTTCCGACGCATAGCAACCCTGAACAGGGTTTCCGAGGCTGTAAATCTTTACGGGAGCAGAAAGCCTCATCTTTCTCCCGCGGAACAGCTGGTAGTTTTGAACTGCTGACCATGCGGTTCGCAGCCCAATTCGTAACCACTACGCTACCAAAGCTGATGTTATCCTATATAAACTATTACTCAATTCACAATAAAAACTTATAAGAAGAAAATATGCTTATGAGAAAGAAACTTGTAAACAGGAAGAAAGTCACCGTGAGTGGTGTAATACCCATAAGAGTTTCTGCCCTTGCTCTCTGATACACACCCTCTTCCATTGTCTCTACCTGCTCTTTCCTACTTCCTCTTTCCCAGCTCTTTATTCTCAGAATTCTGTCTTCAGAGCAATGCAATGAGGGATGTAGCTTCAAGGAGAGACAAATTAGAGTTTACATCTATCTGTCTTGCAAATTATGAGCCTCTAAGGTTAGAAAACAGTTACATCAGTTGAGTTTTCCTGCTGCCCAAACCAGTGCCTCCAATTTGGATGCGCTGCTGAATTTTAATAACTATATATATGTTGTTATTAAGTGCTGTTGAGTCGATTCTGACCCATAGCGACCCTGTATAGGGTTCCCAAGGAAGAGCTGGTGAGCTTGAATCGCCGCCTTGCAAACTATATATATGGGGGAACTTCAAAAAAGCTCATGGAAAAATGAATGAAAAGATAATAGAATTTTTTCCATGAACTTTTTTAAAGCCCCTTATAGTTTTCAAAAAGTCCTATTTTGGAAGCTTGAGCTCAGACTTAATTCTAATGCCTCACTCTTTCCACTGTAATGTTCCCCACTGTTGTAGTGGTCCTTCCGCCTCCCCTCCTTTAGTCCTTTCCCCTCCTCTCTGACAATAATCTTTTTTGAGTAAAAGTCATTTTTGCATATTTTTTAAAAAGGCACATTTCCCCTTATATACAATCAATTTTAACTCAACTGTATACTTTTTACAAAAATCACCTAATCATCTCAACAGGTACAATAAAGGCATTTGACAAAAATACAATACCCATTCATGATTTAAAAAAAAAGAAATTAGAAAAAGGACCTTCCTCAGCCTGATTCAAGCCAGATTCAGTAGAGGCCGTGGAACGAGGGATATCATTGCTGATGTCTGATGGATCTTGGCTGAAAGCAGAGAATATCAGAAAGGTGTGTACCTGTGCTTTACTGACTACGCAAAGGCTTTTGATTGTGTGGATCATGAGAAACTATGGACAACATTGCGAAGTATGAGTATTCCGGAACACTTAATTGTACTCATGAGGAATCTGTACCTGGACCAAGAGGCAGTTGTTCGAAGAGAACCGACTCCACGGTACATAACACCAACAACAAGCATCACACTTAATGGTGAAAGACTGAAAGCAGGAACAAGGCAAAATGGTCTGCTCTTGCTGCTTTATTCAACACTGAACTA
>NW_006408547.1:277899-279394 GCF_000296735.1 Chrysochloris asiatica | reverse complement strand
AAAATTCAGAATATATAAAGAACTCTTACACTGAACAACAACAAAAAAAGACAGATATATAACTGATTTTTAAATGGGCAAAGGAAGTAAATAGACATATCTCCAAAGAAGATAAACAAATGGCCAATAAGCATATAAAATGGTATTCCACACCAGCCATTCCGCTGCTGTCCTGCTCATTCTGATTCATAGCCACGATACACAGCAGAGAAGTGACCCGCAGGGTTTCCAAGGCTGAAAATCTTTATAGAAGCAGCCTGCTACATCTTTCTTCTGCAGAGCACGTGGGGGGTTAGAACTACCGACCTTTCAGTTAGCATTTGAGCACTTAAACCACTGTGCCACCAAATAAATGCAGATCAAAACCACAATGAAACACTACTTTATACCATTACCAACTATCAACTGCAGTCAGTTCCAACTCATATCAACCCTGTGTGTCAGAGTAAAACTAGGTCCCACAGTGTTTTCAATGACTGATTTTTCAGAAGTAGATTGCTGAGTCTTTCTTCTGAGGTGTCTCTAGGTAGTCTTGAACCTCAACTCTTCCAGTTAGCAGCCAAGTGCCTTAATCTGTGCTACTCAGGAACTCTTCACACCCACTATTGTTGTTGTTAAGTACCCTCAAGTCAGTTCCGACTCTTAGCAACCAAGGGAGGTAGTCGGTTTAAACTGCTAACCTTGAAATTAGTAGTTCAGTGCTTACCCTACGGAGACACACCAGAACTCCTCACATCCACTAGGATGGCTATCATATACAGACAGATAACAAGTGACATGGAGAACCTAGAATTCTCCACACTCATAGTAAGAATGTAAAATGATACAGCAGATTTGAAAAGCAGTATGGCAATTTCTCATAGTTAAAGACAGTTATACAATACAATAATTCTACCTCTAGGCATACACCAGCTGCTCCTTGGAAACCCTATACCTGTATAGGGTTTATGAGTCAGAACATGTAACAACAACAACAGGCACACACTAAAGAAAAATGAAACATACCCACATAAAAACTTCTAGATAAATGTTCATAGAAAGATTATTCATACTAGACCAAAGTAGAAACAATCCAAATGTCTTATCAATTGATGAATTTGGATTTTTAAAACATGGTATATCCATACAAACAAATATTCTTTAGCCAGAATAAGGAATGAAGTCGGACTTCCAGCAAGATGGTGGACTGGGCAGATGTACTATAGAGACCTTCTACAACAAAGATACAAGAGTCAAAATAAAACACAAATGAAAATTCTGGCACTGTGAACTTCAGAAGAAAGGTTAGAGAGGTGGATGGAATGCTTGCTGGAAGGAGACATTGAGCAGACATGGTAAGAGAGGGAGATAGACTGGTGAATGGCAGGCCAAACTTGTCTCGACCATCTTGTTAACAGCTATGGCAGCAACAGGAGGTCTGGCAGAGTAGATTCATGTGAGCAACAGAAAAGGTGCAATTTTTTCTTTTTCCCCACACTCCTCTGGTGACCAGAAG
>NW_006408547.1:223532-267619 GCF_000296735.1 Chrysochloris asiatica | reverse complement strand
TCCACAAACAAAATGAACTCAGTACAGAAAATTATGTGGAACAAACAAACTAGCAGAACCACGAAAAATCACACAGAAAATATAACAATAATCAATTCATAACTATGAATAATTATGCTGAATGTAAATGAATTAAATGTAAGGGACAAGAGACATAAAAAGCAGAATGGGTAAGAAAACAGGATCTTTCAGTGTGTTGTCTACAAGAGACATCAAAAAGATGGAGACAGCCTAAATGCCCATCAAGAAAAGAAGGGTTAAACAAAGTTTGGTACCTACATACATCAGAAAAATACAAAATTCTGAAAAATAATGTATCTGTGAAACACCTTACAACATGGTTGAACACGGAAGACATTATGCTGAGTGAAATTATTCAATCACAAAACAACAAACAGTGTATGAGACCAATGTTGTAAAAAGTTAAAAAAAAAAAAAGGTTTTCTTGATAAAAGAAATGATTTAAAATGGCTACATGGAGGGGGGAGTTAATTTATTCATGGACTGGTGGGCAGGAGACAGGGGCGGAGGGCAATGGTTCAAGTGAATAGAGGCTGCTAGCTGTTGGTACATGGAAGGGATTGCAACCATGTAATGAAGCAAATAATGTGATGTGTTGAATGTAGAACTGATGATCTACTTTGTGAATCTTCACTCAATTCACAATAAAAAGTTTTTAAAAAAAATATGTCATGACACATGCTATAATATGAATTAACCTTGAAAACATGATGCTAGGTGAAAGAAACCAATCAAAAAAGACCACATATTACAGAATTCCATTTATATGAAATACCAATAGAGTAAATTAGACAAGACCACATATTACAGAATTCCATTTATATGAAATGTCAATATAGTCAACAAGTCAATTACACAGAAAGTAGATTAGAGGTTCCCTAGTGTTAGCTTGTTCCACGGGAGAAAGACGAGTCTTTCTGCTCCCATAAAGATTTACAGCCTTGGAAACCCTGTACAGGGTTGCTATGAGTAGGAACCGACTCCACGGCACATAACAACAACAACAACAACAACAGTGTTAGCCTAGTGAAGTCCTGGTATGGTGCTGTAGGATAAGCACTGCACCCAGAAAGGTTGGTTTGGACCACAAGTGGTTCAAAGCGACCCACTGCTCCTTAGAAACCCTATACAGGATCATCGCTGAGTTGGAACTGATTTTATAACACTTAACAACAACACTGTCAGCATGGACTCCTAGTATGACACTGTATGGTGATCCTAGGATCAGCAATGGACGGCAAGCCACAAGGTCAAGGTCAGCAGTTCAACCCTACCAGATGTTCCTCGGAAATTCTATACAGGGACACTGTGAATTGAAATGACTAGATGGCACTTAACAACAACAACAGTGGTGGGAATGGATGAAATGCTAATAAGTTATGAAGTTTCTTCTTTCAACATTTTAAGGTAATGGAAATATTATTAAATTGACTGTGATAATACGCAGACAACTCTGAATACACTAGAACTATTGAATGACACGCTTTAAAGGGATGAACTTCATGGTATGTAAAGAAAAGAAAAACTTTTCCTTGTGGCTCTAAAATCTCAGGACTCCATGTTATAAGGAGTCCTGGTGTGGTGCTGCGGGTTAATGCACTGGACTGCAAGGTTGGTTTGAACTGCAAGGTCAGCTGTTCAAGGTCACCAGCCACTCCTCAGAAACCCTATACAGTCGGAACTGACTAGATACACGTAACAACAACATGTTATAAAATAATCACAACACAATAACCAAACTGTTATTATATGATATTATCATATCATAAACTCTGCCACTTTGCCAATTAATCTGAATTGTCTGTTGACCAATACTACATAATATTGTCAGTCTGCACATTTCTGGGAGCCATCAGACAAAGGAAAAGACTGAGTCTGTTGTGCTGTAAGATAAACACTGAACTGCTAACCACAAGGTTGGTGGTTCAAACTCACCAGCAGCTTGCAGGAGAAAGATGAGGCTGTCTGCTGCTACAAAGATTTATAGTCTCTGAAACCCTAATAGGGTCACTAGTGGTGGTGGTGGTGTGCCATGGAGTTGGTTCTGACTCATAGCGACCCTGTACAAGGCTTTGGAGGCTGTAAATCATTATGGGAGCAGAATGCCTCATTTTTCTCCCGCAGAACAGCTGTTAGTTTCTAACTGCTGACCTTGAAGTTAGCAGCCTGATTCATAACCATTACGCTACCAGAGTTGACTCCATGGCAGTGGCTTTGTTTTTTTTGATTTTTTTGAGTCACTTATTGAAACACTTTACCTGAATTAACTTATTTTGCCGCCAGGTAGTGATCATGTTCTGTATGGGATTGTAGTGGTGGTTGGTGGTCCTGTGCCATTAAGTCGGTTCTGACTCATACTGTTTCCATGGCTGTAAGTCTTTTGTTGTTGTTAGGTGCTGTGGAGTCGGTTCCACTCACAGCGACCCTGCATAGGGTTTCCGAGGCTGTAAATCTTTATGGGAGCACAAAGTCTCATCTTTCTCCTACAGAACCGCCGGTAGTTTCGAACTGTTGACCATGAGATTAGCAGCCCAATTCATAACCACAACGCTACCAGAGCTCCTTTGTAAGACTTTACAGGAGCAGAAAGCCTCACCTTTCTCCCATGATAGGCTAGTTGTTGTTGTTGTTAGGTGCCATCGAGTCGGTACCGACTCATAGTGACCTTATGCACAGCAGAACGAAACACTGCTCGGTCCTGGGCCAACCTCCCTATCATTGCCCTGCTTGAGATCATTGATGCTGCCACTTTGCCAATTAGGTACCCTCAAGTTGGTTTCCACTTATAGGGACCCTAAGCACAACGAAACAAAACACCTCCCAGTGCTGTGATAGCCTCCCAATGGTTGGCATGTTTGAGCCCAGCATCAATCCATCTCGTTGGGGGTCTTGCTCGTTGGGGGTCTTGCTCTTTTCTGCTGACCCTAAGCTATGTTTGGTAAGTGGAGGGTCAGAGAAAAAGAGGAAGACCTCCAGTGAGATAGACTGACAAAGTGGCAGCATCAATGGGCTCAAGCGTGGCAACAACTGTGAGGTTGGCCCAGGATCTGGCAGTGTTTCGTTCCGTTGTGCATAGGGTCACTATGAGTCGGTACCCACTCGATGGCACCTAACAACAACAAGCTATGTCAAACATGATGTCTTTTTTCAGGGACTGGTCCCTCCGGATAAAATGTCTAAAGCAAGTGATAAAGACTCATCATCCTCTCTTCCAAGAAGCATTCTGGCTGCAAGTTTTTCAGGAAAGATCTGTTTGTTCTTTTGGCAGTCCATGATACTTTCAATATTCTTCAGCAACACAATAAATTAAATGCATCCATTCTTATAAAGTCTTCTTAATTCATGTCCAGTTTTCACATGCATATAAAGCTAGTGAAAATATCCAGGTTTGGGTCAAGTTCACCTCAGTCCTCAAAGTAACATTTGTTCTTCAACACTTGAAAGAATGTTAAAAAAGTGTCCATAAATTCTATTTGGGATACCATAAAGGAAAGTCATGATTCTATTTTTATTTATTTGAATCTAAAGACTGATTATAAAAATTGCTAACAGTAAAGTTTGCTCCAATCCACAGATTCATAATGGATTATGCTATTGAGGTTGTATCTTCAATCTTTTGGGGTATTTGGAGGAGCATTACTGCACCCAGGCATTAACTCTTCCTTGGTTATACTGTGAAATACTGAATTCTCTGTTGTAGGCTCACAGGCTTATCTAGTATGACAATTTTGTGTATAATTGGAGTAAAGATAAGAGCCCAGTCACCAATTCTTTCCTACCTCTCAATTACAGTAAAACTCACGTACAAATTCCAACCACCCTATGACTGCTAATAACTAGGTATTTACAGCAGCATCTATAATAATTGAGTACTACTTATGTTCTCACTTTGCTAAGTTCCTGGTTACCCTAAGAGATTCCAGCCTTACTTCCATTTGAAGATCTATGTTTTGGTTACTATGGTAACAGTGCATGGAGAAGGGGAGCTTTCCATGGGCACAAGAGTAAAAGAACAGCTATTTGTTCTCCTAGGACCATTCGTGAGATTAGCATGTGGTGCCAATATAAATAAGCGTGCAGCCCATTTCAAAAAGCCAAGAAGACACTTTTCAGGGCAAACTCTCTCATGAAGCAATTATATTACACCTCAGTCAAGTGCTCCATTTTGTGCTGAAATAGTCTTTTGTGTCCAAAGCAGCACACACAGTATAGCAGCTGGTAGTCAGCTGTGGGTTCGCTTCTAAGGAAGGGCACAGGGCATAGAGTTAGGGGGGCACTTGCCTTTGTTTGGTATCAAGTACAAAGAAGAGGTACTGGGAGGGACTTCCTTCCTGGCTTCTCCCTGCCATCTCTTTACCACAGGAACCCCAAGCAAGGGGGGGGGGGGGGCGGCATTATTAGGTAAGGGACAGACTTAATGGAAATAGAGAAAACAAAGAATATTCTTTACTTTTGTCCAATTTGGTAAAGTTTTTGTCACATTATTTTAGTGTGGATCTCTATCTCCTCAGATTATCAGGATACCAAGAGGCAAAGCAAATGATGGATGCCATTTTTTTCACACAGAAACAACAAACATTCACTTCAAAAATTAAAGCGACCAAATCGATTCCCCTTTTCACATTCATGCTATCATTTCATAAACAAATATGTATTAATCAAGTTCAGTATTGATGTCGCATTTCAAACACACTGAGCCTACCATAAGCAGATCCTCCCCTAAGTCTGAGCTGTGCGTGTACACAAAGAGTGGCAAGAAGTCAACAGTCTGGGAGCCCCAGAGGCCTTCACTGACCCGGCCTGCAATGGCACCACAACTCTGGCTCTCAAGGTAGGCGCATGCCTTGTGTGTGTGTGTTGGGGGGGGAGGGGCAGGGGGGTCCTTAGTTACTTTGTATTGCTATAACAAAAATACAAGTGGGTGGTTTAAAAATACAGGAATATATGTTCTCACAGTTTAGGAGACTAGAAGACTAGAAGTCCAAGTTTGTCCTTTAATTCCTTACTGATCTTCCTAGAATGCGGCATCTAATACCCCCATCTCCTTTGTGGTACGGCAGGATAATGCGCTGGACCGCAAAGCCAGTTTGAACCACTAGGTCGGTGGCTCAAATCCACCAGCTGCTCCTCTGAAACCTTATACAGGCTCCCTATGGGTCAGAACCAACTCGGTGGCACTTATCAACAACAACTTTTCTCCACTGCTTCCTAACTTTTTTTTATCTCAGAAGAGAATGACTCGAGATATACCCTACGCTACAACAGTCTCATTAACAATCCCACTCCCAAATAGGATTTTAATAACACAGCCAAAGGGGTTAGGGTTTACAACACATATTTTGGGGGTACAAAATTTAATCCATGTTAAGTTGTTGTTTTTAAGTGATGTCAAGTCGGTTCCAATTTAAAGCTACCCTATAGGATTTCTGAGGACCTGCTGGTGGGTTTGACGCCCTGGCCTTGTGCTTTTAGCAGTCCAGTGCTTATCCTACAGTGCTACACCAGGAATTCAAATAACAGGTAAATTCCAGGGGCAGGGAAAACGCACACTTCTGTGCTGACTATTTATGGATCCCAAATGAAAGGACAAGTCCTTAAACACAGAAACTCACATTCTATGTCCCATAAAGTTTCCTTGTGATGAATAAATGTTCTTCAACTAGGGAGCAGCAGTTTTCCCAACCTGTTGATCTCACAGCTCTTTGAGAGCTCTGGTACCGTAGTGGTTACGAATCAGGCTGCAAACCTTAAGGTCAGCAGTTCGAAACTACCAGCTGTTCCACGGGAGAAAGGTGAGACTTTCCACTTCTGTACAGATTTAAAGCCTCAGTCAGAACCGACTCCATGACACATAACCACCACTACCTCTAAGGAGTCCTGATGTGACACTGTGGGCTAATGTGTCAGATTGCAAAGTCATTTGAAATGCAAGGTCGGTGGTTCAAGCTCACCAGCTGCTCCTTGGAAACACTATACAGTGTCACTATAGGTCAGAGTTGACTCAACAGCACTTAACAACAACAACTACCTCTAAGGAGTCCTGGTGTGGCACTGAAGGATAATGAGCTGGACTGCAAGGTCAGCTTGAGCTGCACCAGCCGCTCCTTACAAACCCTGTACAGGGTTTTGCAATGTGTCGGAACAGACTGGAAGGCACTTAACAACAACACTACCAATGAAGGAGTCCTGATGTGGTGTTGAAGGAATAAGCACTAGAACACAAGGTTGATTTGAACTGTGAGGTTAGCAGTTCAAACTCACTAGCTCCTCCTCAGAAACCCTATACGGGGTTCTTTTGAGTCAGAACTGACTCAGTGGCACTTAACAACAACAACTACCTCTATAAGTAAACACTGTCATTTCTCTGAAAGGAAAGTGAAATTCAGAAAAAACTTCAATACATGCTAGGTCTAAGGCAGAAAGGCAGAGGAGAGAAAGAAGAGAGTATTTCAGAGTTTAAGTAAGGGAGAGAAAATTAAAATGAGGCAAAGGAAAGCAAAGGATACCCCCAAAAAACAAATCCACTGCCACTGAGTGGGTTCCAACTCTTAACGACCCTACAGGGCAGAGAACTGCCCCATAGGGTTTCCAAGGCTGTAAATCTTTATGGAAGCAGATTGCCCCATCTGTCTTCAGAGGTATAAGGAGTGGCTGGTGGTTTTGAACTGTTGAGCAGTCCAACATTCAACCCACAGGAAAAGTTGAGGTAGATAAACAATGAGGTAAGGAAGGCAGGTAGAGGTGAGAGGTAAGAAAAGGAAGATGGGGAAAGAGAGGAAAGGAAGGGAGAGGAGTTTATTTTTCTGCAAAGTTCTTTGTACTGAAGGCACTAGAGCAAGTGCCTGTTTGTGAGTATCCACGTTAACCCCACTTTCCTGCCCACACTTGGTTAGAGGAGGAGCAGAGGTTTTATCAGAATGGAAAACTGAAGGGATTTCTCTTTTTTTTTCTGGAGTGACAGAAAGGTTAAGAAAGAAACCTGCACTCCTTCAATGAGCACAATGTCATTAGCAACTCTTCTACTTCTGGGCTGCTTCTATCTGGAGCTCCCAAAAACACAAAGAAGTTCATTCATTGTTACCAGTTAATGTTACTGGGTATTTGGTCCAGGAATAACTGCTCACTATACTATGCCTATAGATATATGAAAGATTTGTTTTTTAGTGTAACCCCAGAGTTGGTAATTATGAGATATATCACCTGTTCCGCACACTACATGGGAACTTTTGGTAAATTATCATTAAAACCTAAAGGTTGCCCTTCCTCCTCTAAAGAGAATTTTGTTTTTTCCGTGAAAATTTTTGTTGGAAGAAAAATTTCAGAAGTCCTTAAATATCTGTAGTTTTACAATATTTATGTGAAGGAAGAAGGTGCCAGAGAATAAACAATTAAACTAGTCAGTGTTAGAACCAAGTGAGAGCATTACTTGGGGAGCTCAGAGGCTCCATATAATAAGGACTGGACTGCGAACCACAAGGTCCATGGTTTGAGCCCACCAGCTCACACTGCAGGAAAAAGATGAAACTTTCTGTTCCCACAGCGATTTAGACAGGGTAGCTATGAGGTGGAATCAATTCATCGGCACTAAACAAGAAGAGCATTACTTGAATCAGGAAAAGCTACAGAATCTTGAAATTCTGATCCATGGTATTTTGGCATCAAACATTCCAGAGTTGGTAAAGTAGAAGAAGGCTTTCATTATATATGTTGTTATTGTTGTTAAGTGCCCTGGAGATAGTGGAAGCCTTGGAAACCCTAGGCAGGTTCACTAGGCGTCAGTTCCAACTCTAGGGTTTCCAAGGAGTGGCTGATGAGTTTGAACCACCAACTTGTGGTTCAAAATGACCTTGCAGTCCAGTGATTTATCCTACAATGCCACAAAAAATGTTGAGTAACAGTTTTACCAAACAAATGGGTAAAGGAAATGGTATTTCCCTTTTCTGCCCTCCATTCTGTTGGCTGACTCATAGCGACCCTGTATGGGGTTTCCAATCACTCCACTGAGTCCACGGTACTTGCCAATAATCACATATAAAGATGCAGCAGGTGTAGAACACATCCTTTGGATCCAGTGACAGAAAGCCATGACACTGTCAGAGTGGTTGAGGAGCAGAAGCAGAACCAAGAACCAGAGCAGGAACCAGAGAGCAGTGTAAAGTTGAGTGACTTTGGGCAGGAAGCGGGGTCATCATGGCCCCTAATATGGGGGTCTATTTTTGCTAACCCACAGGGCTAGAGCTGAGTGCCTTTGAGCTGAGGTTTACAGTGGAGTGGTGTGTCCTGTGGGCATTTATCAGCAGCTCTAAAAGAGCTTTGTAACATTGCCCAGGAAGAGAGGCCTGCCTGGCTGAGGAGAGGTTGTTCTGGCTGGAAGAACTATGCCCTGAGCATTTTCTTATCTTATATTTTAACCTGTTAACTCCCCAACGAATCCCCTAACTGTGAGTGTGTTGGCTGAGTTTTGTGTGGCCACTATAATGAGTTGTTAACCTCAAGGTCGGCAGTTTGAAACTACCAGCTGTTCCATAAGAGACAGATGAGGCTTTCTGCTCCCGTAAAGATTTACAGCCTCGGAAATCCTATGCAGGGTCACTATGAGTCGGAACCGACTCCACGGTACTTCACAACAACAACAACAACAATGAGTTCTAGTACCCAGATGAGCAGAGAAGACTGTGAAGAAATGGTTGGTGCCACATTTTTTGCAATATATATTTTTTGTTGTTGTTAGGTGCCACACAGGACTCTCTCTTTCTGTCTTTCTGTCTCTCTATCTATATATATAAAGTGTTGTTGTTCTGTTGTTCGCTATGAGTCAGAACTGACTTGAGTGCTGTTGAGTTGGTTCCAGCTCATAGCAACCCTGTATAGGGTTTATATTGCACTTAAAAACATATATAATGTGTGTGTGTGTGTGTGTGTGTGTGTGTAAGGAGCTCAGGTAACGTAGTGGTTATGATTCGGGCTGCTAACCTCAGAGTCCGCAGTTCAAAACTACCAGCTGTTCCGTGGGAGAAATATGAGGCTTTCTTCTATGAGGCTTTCTTCTCCCATAAAGATTTACAGCCTCGGAAACCCTGTAAAGGGTTGCTATGAATCGAATTGACTCCACGGCACATAACAACAACATATATATAGGTTTGAATCACTGTAAAGAGGATAGTATTCTATAGAGACTATGATTTTGAAATCTGCAATTATGTATGGAAGAAATAAAGGAAACACTTATTCCATTATTGGTCAAAGGTGAGCTTTCAGAGCACAGAGTTCTGTTTATAATGCCTGCTGTTGGTATTCCTACCTAAGAAGGTCTAATTCTAAAACCATTTTCAGATAATCCAATATTTAGTAGTTAGTGTATTAAAATACCCTAAGACTAGAAATATATTTATGAAACTTCTTCATGTGCACATGCCATTGCTGTTATTTAAGATTCATAGGGATCCTGTCCTCTACAGGGTTTCTGAAGAGCGGATGGTGGGTTTGACTTGCCAACCTTGGGGTCAGCAGTCTGATGCTTATCCTACAGCACTAGACCAGGCCCTTGTTCTTATTAAGTGCCGTCACATCACGTCAGTTCCACGAATAAGGACCCTGTATAGGGTTTCTGAGGAGCAGGTAGTGGATTTGAACTGCTGACCTTGTGGTTGGCAGTGTAGTGCTGATCCTACAGTGCCACACCAGAAGTCCATCACCAGGCCTTTTTGTTGTTGTTAAATGCTATTGAGTTGGTTCCGACTCATAGGGTTTCTGAGGAGTGGCTGGTGAGTTTGAACCGCCGACTTTTGGTTCAAACTGACCTTGAGGTCCAGGGCTTATGCTATGGCCCCACACCAGGATTCCACCAGGCCTTTAGTACTAGGTTATTCTAATTCAAGAAGAATACACTTAACACAGAAATTACTTTCTGGCTTGTTCAGAGCTTTAGAGGTACCTGAGAAAATGTGAAGCAGAAAGATCAATTTCGTCTTATCTTTTCTTTTTAAAGGTCACGAAAGTAGACTGTCAAACTAACAAATGTAACCACGGATTCTTTTACAGAATTTTTCAAAATCTCAGACTGCTAAATGTGCCAAATTAATGCAATGCCCTTATGACTGGGGAGAATTTTTCCCCCTCCAAAAAACAGCTCTGCATTTTGAGAAAACAGTTCTTCTGACATCTTAAAAAACATTTTTTTAAAATTAACTATCATAAAAATAGGAGTCATGGTGTGGCACTGTGTGTTAATGCACTGGACTACAAGCTGGTTTGAACTGCAAAGCCAGTGGTTTAAGTTCACCAGCCGCTCCTGAGAAACCCTATACAAGGTTGCTATGAGTCGGAAATGACTCGACGGTACTTAACAACAATAATCATAAAAATTATTTGGGTTACTGGAATTTCCATTTTCTTCCTGGATTCTATTAAAAATTCCTTTCAAGTATCAACGTCAATCTCAATAAAAGAAGGCCAAGATGTTACATTGCTTAGAATTTTGATATTTTGTTAGTCCCTGTCCCCCTTGATTATTCTTATTTGTAGATTTTGGGAAGGTTTAGTATTGATCTTTTTCTAGCACTGAATAATTTTTAGAAAAAACACACTCTGAGTCTAATTGCCAGACCCACACCACACACACGAAAGCTGTGAAAACAAGCTGTGATCACAAATCACGTGTATGTGGCTTTGATTGTGTGGGATCCACAATAAGATTGTTTTTTTCCTTCTTAATTATTCAGAGCTAAATGCGATGAAAATTAAAACTAAACATATGGATGTGATCATGAAGGCTTCTTCTAAGATAGCTTTTTTTTTTTTTCCACGTATGTTTAATATGGTATAAACACTAGTTCCTTTAAATAAAGACAGGATTTAAATAAGACAAGATTTCCTAGAATTTGCTCTAATTTTAAGGGTGCTTAATGTTTTTTCTTAATTCTGTGCCACATTTAGCAAGTACCAAGTCAAAGTGTAAAATAGCTCCTTTCCCACCATTTTTAATTCCTTCAAAAACCCATTTCATTGAATAGATATTGTTATTTAGTCTCTGGTGGAGTGAGCTGGTCAAATTCAGAAAGGTACTCTCTTTTATTGTCAATACAAGAGGAATAAAATAAAATTTCAAGCAGTGAATCCTTTCCACAAGCTTTACATCACTAACAATTCTTGGTCATGCGCACTTTTGACTCAACTCACCATTTCCTATGATAGTAGCAAGAGAAATGCAATAGGTAATTCAGTGACCAAGATAGCCAGAAACCCACTTATATTTGTTTTTGGAATACATAAGTAATTTACAGATACAACTAGATTTCATATTCTTTGTAAACTAACCAATTTTTATTTGTCTTTCTATGTGATGCACGAACTATAAAGTGAGGTTGGCGCAGGACTGGGCAGTGTTTCGTTCTGCTGTGCATAAGAGGTCGCTTTGAGTCAGTACTGACTAGATGGCACCTAAAAACAACAACAACAACACACAGTAGAAGGTAGCTAGCTAACTCAGAAGTATGTCAGGTGACAAGGACAGATGACCAGTATGTGACTGAGAAAACCTGTTCTCACAGGTTTTCATGGCACCAAATGGTCTCCCTCTGATTCTGGTTGCAGAAATGCTGGCAGAGGACAGAGGAAGGCTGAGCTGAAAATTAGGAGGCCTGATAATATCTATTATTCAACAAATGTATCTCAGATTTCAACTTCTGACTGCCTAACACTTCTCCCTTGACCCATTTCTACACCTTATCTTCTTTCTTTCCCTTCCCATTTGTGTCTCTGCTATCCCTCCCCAACTTCCACATTTAGCCAGACTCACATTTCTTAACTAACCTAAAACTCCTAAAAACTACATAGACTTCCAGAGGAATTTAATTGCCATCTACCTCTCTAAAACACCTTCCCTCTGGTTCCACTCACTTGGCTTGGGGTTGCCATTCTTCACTCCGAGGGGTTCCAGAGGATTTAGATTCTTTATGTCTGACACTGACAGATCCCAAATCCAGTCCTTTTAACCATTAGAATCCTGCAGAATGCTGACTGCCCATCAGCACCTAGTCTAATCTCTGCGACTGTAATCTAAATTCCTACTACCAGGGGATCTTTTGGAACCTTCATTCCTTACTTATGGTATGGAATGGTGTAGATGTGACAAGTGACTACTTAAACTCCAAGAAAGCAAAACTTTCAAGTCATTCTTCATGTCATCTAATATTTTAAAGAGGGCAAAGAAGCAAAATGTAAAAACTCAGTTTAATCACAATTCCCAGTAAGACCAGTAGACTGTAATAATAACTAGAAGGCAAGAGAACCCATAGGGTTATTAAATTACAGAATACAACATTTGCATAGTAAATCCCACTACTTGAGAAAGAAAGATATAAGGTGTTGGTTATAAACACCACCAGGTCTTGAGCAAACACCAAGAGCTCACCAGAGTCCAACCACGCATTTATCTAATCAGAGTTACTTTCCAAAGACTTGTATTAGTACAGCTGCAGAGTACACATTTTATCACACATGCTAATAATCTCACTTATGCTGCCCACATTTTAATAATTTGTTCTGGGCTTGTTTCTCAAACAACTGGCACTAATGAGTAGCCAGAACAACTCAGATCATATATGTCTAATTGCAGTCAAGAGCAGTTCTTGTCTGAATGTACATTTCAGTTTACCTCCAGGGATAATGTTTCTTAATTGCACTTCTTTATACCAAGTGAAGAAAAAGGCAGCTCAGGCAAAAAGGGACTAAGTGTTCCCGTCTTTTCCTTTGTTCCCATAAGAAGCTAAAATCACTTCAAGAGGCACTTAATCCCATCATCTGTGGTTACAATTGTTTTGCAGCATCAATCAAACAGAACCTGAAGTAAAGTGATGCAGCTATACGTGTAAGTGCTATCCTGGTGTGGCGCTGTAAGATAAGTACTGGACTGTGAGGTTGGTTTGACCTGCAAGGTTGGAGGTTCAAACTCACCAACCACTCCTCAGAAGCCCTATACAGGGTCACTGTGAGTGGGAACAGACTCATACTTAACTTACTTAACAACAACAATATGTGTAATTAAAAGCGATTCAGGTACTTATTGTGTGGTACCTTTATAGTCCCAATACTTAAAATAGCCCTGAGGGGATCCTAAACATGGCAGCCTTTTAAATTTGGTCAGCCATGATATCTTGGTGGAAGGAGGAATGTGCAAAAATAACAACAACCACAAAACCGGAACCAAAAAACCCATCACCCTTTCCTAGTGTGAATTGTAAAGCAAAATAAATAAACAAATAAAAGGAGAGCAGAAGTCTGAAGTAAGAAAGCCCCACAACTTGCAGCTACTCAATGAAATAAATACAGTAGGAAAGGAAGAGAAAAATAAAACTGAAGTGCTCCCAATTACACAGTCCTGTCCCAAAAGAACTCTGAAACTAAGCAGAAAATGACATATGTAATCATGTATTAGCTGAGTTCCTTCAGCATGCAATGAAACAACCATGTAGGATCTATAACAAAAATAGAGGCTATTTGAAAATTGGTACTTATTAAGAAAATGTGTAGAGTAAATTTATGGTGTGTCAAATTCCACAGTTAACTTATAAAGACAATACATATGAAATGCGTTTTTTTCAAAGTTTGGCAGCTATTTCTAAAGATATTTATTTAATCAAATGGTTAAAAAAAATTTAAAAAGGAACAGCAATTCAGTGCTGAAGGTTCTTATTTGGCTTTTTAAAAGACAACAAAAGTTTAACATCACATTTTCTGTTGTGTGCTTTTAAAAAGGATGTAGGGCCATCACCTACAGAAGGCTGGAAGACTGGAAATAGGACTCATTCTCTGGTTTTCATTCTTGGTTAAAATGTTTCTAAGTAAAAACATAACTACTTAACAGATGTAAGACTAGATGTAAAAATAACAATGTGTATGTTTAAATTGTACCCTCATTTCCCCCTTTATATATAAAAAAAGGAAAAAGGCTTCCTGTTGATTTATGGAAGAATTTCAAGAAAAAAAAAATGCTAAGCGCCTGTCTGAACGGGCTTTTGAACAGTAAGAAACTTTTCAGGAAAGGCAACAGGTTACTCCTGGCATGAAATGTGTTCTGGAAAGCAGCCGGTGAGTAGAAATGCTCCACTCCACATCACTAGGACATCTATAAATATGTTCAAAGTCACAAATAAGTGAGTGGCAAAGGCACAAACTGTCACTTGAAAACGACTAGGTGTGAAAATGTGAGGGTCATATTTCAAGTGAAATGTTCTTATCACAAAATACCAAGTAAATTCATATCAAGTAAGCAGTCCAATAAATGTTTATTTAAATTCAAAACTGCATGTATTTTCCACATAAATATTCTAGCAACTTGAGTGCAAATGCCGAAAATGAAAAAAATGCAAAGGTGCTCTCACAAAAACCTGGTACTATAGGAATACTGATGCAAAATGGTCACATGGAACCAAATTCAAGGGGGCTTTAAAAATTTTGTGGAATACTTGCATTATCTTTTAATTCCATTTTTCCATGAATGTTTTCTTCATTTGTGTCCATCTCTAAGCGAACTCAACTTTTTAAAAAAATCTGTTCTTTTTTTTTTTTAAAAAAATCAAACCTACCGTAGTTTTTCCACTATACTGTACAGATTATTATTGATTACGTAGATATGCAGGTGGTATTGCTAGGTGCCATCAAGTCAGTTCTCAATCCAGAACAAACCCTGCCTGGTCATGCGTCATCATCAGATCACTGCTCGTAGTAACCTCATGGATTGGTTGGTTGGTTGGTTATGTGCCATGGAGTTGGTTCTGAGGAACTGGGTTTCCGAGGCTGTAAATCTTTACGGGAGCAGAAAGCCTCATCTTTCTCCCGCGGAACAGCTGGTAGTTTCGAACTGCTGACCCTAAGGTTCGCAGCCCGATTCGTAACCACTACGCTACCAGAGCTCTTTGATGGATTGGGCAGCAACAATTCAATCTGCAAGCACCCACTGAAAACCATTAGCTTGGGGGCCTGACACTCATCTCTGTGACACTCTATCATCCTGAACTCTTAGCTGCTTTGGTAAAAGACTTCACTGGAACTGAGAAAAGAAAGCGGCTGGTGGCCGAATACCAGCTTTAAGTAATGCCACAAAGACTTCCAGTCCCTTCAACACTAAACTTTCCAAATACTTGATTTCAGAAGAGGGCATATGTGCTTCTTTGCCACAATTGTGCTGCTTAAGGTATGACAGTCTAAGACCAAGCTCTAAGGATTTTGATGGAAAAAGACCTGACGATCTGCCACATAGTGATTGTTACTGTTGTTAAGTGATATCGAGTCAGTTCTGACTCATAGAGTTCCTGTGAAGAGTTTCCAAGGAGTTCCTGGTGGGTTTGAACTGCCTGGGTTAGCAGCCTAGTGCTTATCCTACAGTGTCACACCAGGAGTCCTGGAAAACCCTATGGGACAGTTTTACTCTGTCACACTCACACCAGGTTGCTATGAGTCAAAATCAACTCATGGCAACTACAACAAATATTTTAGTTCAATATGCAAACGATACAATTTTGCTTGCTGAAAGCAAAGGACTTAAAATACCTAATGATGAAGATCAAAGACTACAGCCTTCAGTATGGGTTACCCCTCATTGTAAAGAAAACAAACATCCTCACCACTAAACAAATACATCACATCAAGATAAATGGAGAAAACACTGAAGTCGTCAAATACTCCATTTTGTGTTAATCCACCATCAACACTCATGGAAGCAGCAGTTAAGATATCAAAGGACATATTTTATTAGGCAAATCTGCTGCACAAGACCTCTTTAAAGTGTTTAAGAGAAAGGATGTCAGTTTGAGGACTAAGATGTATCTGACCCAAGCCATGGTATTTTCCCCCCCTTTTGGATCCTTATTTACATCTTGTATTTCACAAATGAACAAAACAAAAATATTTGATGCACATATACAAAACAAAAAATATATGCTCATTTAATTGTCCAAAGAGCACATTCTGCAAGCTAGCCTCCTCACTGGAGGCACGTAATCTTACAGCCTTACTCAGTCCATGGGCCGAAAGTCCACAACTGCTCTGTCTCTCCAAGTACTGCCTCGGCTGTTGCTTCTTTTCTAGGTAGGGATCTCATGCTCCACTCATGCTCTTCCTTCTCGATGGTCCTGGAATCATCTATTCCTGACATGGAAGATTAACTACTTCTCACTTTTACTGCTATATCTGGACCGAGCTCTGGGAGGTGGGTTCATGTATGTTAATCTTAGGTTGTTGTCTACTGTTGTTGGTTCACAATACAGAGAACTACCTTTTGTATTTTTTGTAAAGTTAGTCTGATTATTGCAAATTCCATTATTTCTGTTTTCCTGAAAACATCTAGTTTCACTGTTTCAATTTTGTTGCTGTTCTTAGGTGCCATTGAGTTGAGCTGCCCTTTGAAATTTTCTGTTCAGCTCTTTTATCTTCTCATTTCTTCCCTTTGCTTTAACATCTCTACGCTGGAGAACAAGTTTCAGAGTCTCTTCTGACCTCCATTGTGATCTTTTCTTTCTTTCTTGTCTTCTTAATGACTTTTGCTTTCTTCCTTTATGATGTTCTTGATGTCATCCCACAATTCTTCTGGTCTTTGGTCATTAGTTTCTAATGCATCAAATCTGCTCTTGAGATGATCGCTAAATTCAGGTGGGATATGTTCAAGGTCATACTTTGGCTCTCTTGGACTTGTTTGAATTTTCTTCAGCTTCAGCCTGAACTTGCATATGAGTAAATGATTTCACAGTCTGCCCCTGGCCTTGATTTGACTGATGACAGGGAGCTTTTCCACCATCTCTTATATTGATGACTATGAGACCATTCCTCTTGAATTTGTCATTTCAGGCATAGTAAAGCATGTAGTTGTTAGATTCAAAGTGAGCAATACTAGTCCATTTTAGCTCATTAATACCTAGGATATCGATGTTTATGCATTCCATTTCATATTTGACAACTTCCAATTTTCCTGGATTCATACTTCATACAGTCCATATTGTTTATTTATTGATGTTTAAAGTTGTTTCTCCTCATTTTGAGTTCTTTTATTTTAGGAACTGTTTTTCTGGGCTTGTTGGTTGGCAATTTTTGTCTTTCTGAGTTTAGTATTTATTTTCCCATTACCTTATTGCCTGCAGGGTTTCAGCTGAGAAATCAGAGCTTAGACTTATTGTTAACTCCTTTGTAGGTAACTTTTGTTTTTCCTAAGCTGCTGTCATCAGGATTCTTTCCTTGTATTTAGATTTGGAGAGCTTTATGACAGTACCTAAGTGCATAGTGTTTTTCGTTTGTTTGTTTGTTTTTTAATGTTTCATTGTGAATTATGTGATAGTTTACATGGGAGAACATTAGCTTTATATTCATCCTATCTTATATTGTTTCATTGCAATGATTACACTCTCCCCCATGCATCATCAAACAATCAAAGGGTATACCCTGCAAGCCTGCCCCCTGGTCGTCAGTATACAACAGTCCCTCCCTCTCCCTCTCTGGGTCTAGAGTCCCCAGCCGCTCCATCTCTCCACATAATCATCTCTGCCTCCATCTCTGGCATCACTGTTTTTCTGGGTAGGGTCTCGCATTCTGCTCTTCTCCCTTGATGGTCCCAGGGACCTCTGCTCCTGGACTGCAAAGTCAACCACTCCCTTTCTTTTGCTACAAAACATCTACCTTTACATTTCCAAACCTCACAGTCAGTCCTGATAGCAATTACTCACTATTGTGCCACAAGAGTCCTATCCCCATCTCCTTTCATCAGCCCCACCCAGACAGACAGGATACTACTCAGTGGAGATTCTACCTTCCTCTGTGCCCTCTGGATCTAGGCTCTCTATTGAAAGCTTCTAAGCCAGTCACCTCTTGCCTCTATAGCCCCCACATTTTGGGTAGCCAATGTCCAAGTTGCCCATCCCTGTCTACCCTGTGTATCAATAAGTGGGAATGATCCTCGATGTAAAGATTTGTTCTCTCTTTTGAGCTACTGCATGCATAGGTGCAGGTCAAGTTCATCAAATTGTGTCAGATTACTCTTTTTTCTTCTTCTTTCTTCTAGTTGAGTTCTGATCATCCAGCCACTGAAGCCAGGTCAAGTGAGTATTATCTGCAAGTGTGGGTGTTCTTGTTCATAGCCCTCACTTCTTATCAGCTGGACTAAGTGTATAGTTTTACATAAGTATCTGTTGTGTGTCCTATTTTTCTCACTAGCTTTTGATTGAGAAATGCAGATACTTTCTCTTAAGGAAAAGAACTGCAAACTTAACAAGAAACATTTTGGGAATACCCTAAACTGAACTAAGAGAGAGAAATGAATTTATTTATAATGAATTTAGGCAAAACTCTGTACTGCAATCTATCTCCCGTAACTATCTTTGACACAATTCCCACTGACAGATGCTTTACTGATACCAGATTTCTTTCTATTCATGCCCAGGCACCTTCACTGTAGCCACTGTCCTAATTCTCCCCTGGCATTCCCGAGGGTAGGGTACCCACCAGAAATTGCCAGGAGCAGCCCATAAATGGGACCTTCAATTTCTGCCATTGATCCAGCTGTGTGCATGCCAGCTAAATACTGCCAGGTCAAGCTGGAGAGCAGCACTTGAAAATTCAGCGCTAATTACTGTGATTACAATATGTGTCCCAAGCAGTCAAAGTCTCTGGGGAAGTGTCTACAGGCGACCTGTTTATGAATCAAAAATCTCAAGAGAGATTCAGAATTTATACATGTCAACTTTTCAGCTCGTTAAGTCGTATTATGGGCATCATCTCACTAACGATACCTCTCCTAAATGGATATGTACTAAAAGCAAGACAAGCACATAGAATGTGCAAGACAGGCAGCGAGGCAATGACCAAACAGAACCCAGGTAGCAGCAAAAATATGTAACGCCAGAGCCCTATAACATAATGGCCAGATGAGAGCTTTCTTGAGATGATCTAAGAACCTCTGAATCCTAGCAAGTAAGTTAGTGGGTGCTTAAGGAAACATGTTCACAGGCATCATTGCTTATGAGAATTTCTCATGAGAAGCTTGGATCTCTCATCACACATGTTATTGATGTATTTACCAATGAGGTCTCATGGAAGATTTTAATTTTTACTAAAGTCAGGGATAATGATATTATAAACATTAAAGAATCATAAAAGTAGTGGGTGCTAGAGAATGCTAAAATAATATTTTGTTTTCATGTATTCATACAAATTTCTTTAAATGAAGTTGAGTCATTTGGAAATAAATTGAGGAGCAAGATTTATTTATGACTATTGGGAAAGCAGCTAGTTTATGCTTTGGTGTACATAGCTCATTTTTCTTTATTCACATAGTATGTACAGATATACTTGTCCTTAGCCACATTAATACAAATATATTTCTCCCCAAGGCAGAAGCATTAGAACAGAACTAAATGTTCAGAATTATCATGTAGAATTCCAAAGGGATTAATATGCTCATAGTAGTATAACAATGCTGGAATACTGAGAAGGAATTTTGAGTTTAATTCACATCTAAGCCATTACAAGGACCCTTCAAAAGTTGGTGGACATCACACATGTTTTCCATGTGCCCACACAGGGTTTCTTCAAGAATCTTGAAAACTTTCAGGGAAACACTCTAGCCAGGGTGGCCTTAAGACAGGTGGCAAAATCTGGCTTATCATTTTAAATAAAGCCTGGCCTTATCTGTCAGCACATGTTGAACACCACAGAGTCCTGTATGAAAATGACGTTAAATATTTTCTTTTCTCCCGTCACTTTCTCTCTGTTCACAATTTACATCTTTAGGTGGTTTGATTAATTTGACAATGTAACCACTTTTAAATGACTCATTTGTTTTATGTTATGAAAGGTAAAACTGTTGGTATGAACCTATTTCATAAAACACTATTAACTTTGACTATTTCAGCTATTTATTTTTTTGACATAAATACAAGGGTGAATAAAAAATTATCTGCTCTCTGGCTGTAGAATTCAATTAACTTTTAGAAAAGATAAATGCAAAATTTCTTGACATAATCTCTTTGCTTTTCAATACACTTTGTCCATCTGTCAACAAGCTTTCGTATTCCCTTTAAAAATGTTTTAGGCTGAGCTTGGAGCCACAAATGCAATGCTGTCTTCACTTCTCCATCAGCGGTGAATCTTCATCCTTGAAGGGCTGCTTTCAGGGAAACAAACAGTTGTGAAAGTCCAGTGGAGCAAGACCAGGACTATAGGGAGGATGCTGTAATATCTCAAAATGAAGTTTTTGCAGTGTCAACAGTATGGACAGAGATTTGTGGACATGCATTATCATGCAAGATGACAAGCCCATAGATAGACGTCTAATACAAAGTTTAGGTTTCAGCTCTTCAGTGAGCATCTCACTGTAACTAGCACTGTTGATTGTTGAAACTTTTTCCTGATAGTGTTCCAATATTGACCCTTGAGAGTCCCAGGAAGCTGAAAGCATCAATTTACTAGCTGATGGTTGACTTTTTTACTTCTTCCATTCCAAACTCTGCTGATTACTATCAGGCTTTTAGTAATGAATCCATGTCTTCTTACCAGTAACAAGATTTTTTCAAAGAAATTTACCATCCTTCGAGCATCAGTCCAAATTTTGTTTGTAGATATCCAAACACTTCTTCCATGGGTAGTTTTAGTACCCATCTCACACAAACTTTTCAAAACCCAAGTCTGTCATGCATTATTTCATAGGCAGAGCTATGGCTGATTTGCAAATGATTTGTCACATAATTCACCATCACTCTTCCATTCAACAGAATCATTTCACATGCACAGTCAATGTTGTCATCAGTTGTGGACGGGTGTTTTAATATAATTGAAGTGTGGATAATTTTTTACTCACCCTTGCAATTTTTTTAAGTTTTTATTGTGAATTATGTGATAGTTTACATGGGAGAATACCAGCTTTACATTCATCCTATTGTATTTCATTTCAATGAAATGAATACAGTCCCTTCCATGCATCATCAAACAACCAAAGGGTATATACCCCGCAAGCCTGCCCCTTGGCCATCAGCACACAGCCCCTCTCCTTCCCTGAATCCAGAGTCCCCAGACGCTCTATCTTTCCATGTCATAGCCTTTTGCCTCCATCTCTAGCATCACTGCTTCTCTGGGTAGGGTCCCGCTCTCCACTCTTCTCACTTGATATTCCCAGGAACAGAGGTTCCTGGACTGCAAAATCAACCACTCCCCTCCTTTTGTTATAAACATCTACCTTTACATTTCCAACCCTCACAGCCAGTGCTGATAGCAATTACACACTTGTACCACAAGAGTCTTATCCCCATCTCCTTTCATCAGTCCCGTCCCAACAGATTGGAAACCACTCATAGGAGATTCTGCCTTCCCCTGTAGCCTCTGGAACTAGGCTCCCTCTTGAAAGCTTGTAAGCCAGTCACTTCTTGCCTTTGTAGCCCCCTCCCCCCATTTTGGGTAGCCAATGTCTAAGTTGCCCATCCCTGTCAACACTGTGTACCGAGGGAGTGGGAATGATTCTCGTTGTAAAGATTTGCTCCCTCTTTTGAGATACTACATCCATAAGTATAGGTCAAGTTAATCAAACTGTAGCGGATTACTCTTTTTTTCCCCTCTTCTTTCTTCTTCTAGTTGAGTTCTGATCATCCAGCCATTGAAGCCAGGTCAAGTGGGTACTATCTGCAAGTATGGGTGTTCTAATACATCTCCCCTCACTTCATGTCAGCTGGGCACTCCATTCTCTGCTCTAGTCCTCTGTGGCCATGTCACTGTTTCTGGGCCCAGGAGTCCCCGGGTCTTGCCATACTGCTGGCCAACCAGGTCTCAACCCAGGTTCACAGGAGTCTATTGAACGTGGTCAGACTTAGCTCAAAACTTCATTGCTATTTTTCCCCCACTTCCCCTTATCGGCGACCAACATGGTTACCAGTCAGACCATATGCCTGCTCATGTATTCCCCTTGAGTCTTGGAAGGGAGTTAGCTCTGAGGGGACCTGACCACATGCCTTGATGGCTCCCGGGCGGTAAATTAAACAACAAAAAAAATAGAAGTAATCCTATATTTTACAACTTCAGGCTGTTGTTGTTGTTGTTGTTTAGTGCCGTCGAGTCAATTCTGACCCACAGTGACCCTGAACAGGGTTTCCAATGCTATAAATCCTTACAGGAGCAGAAAGCCTCATCTTTCTCCCGTGGAGCAGCTGGTAGTTTCAAACTGCTGACCTTGCGGTTTGCAGCCCAATTCGTAACCACTACGTAGCAATAACAAATTTTCTCTTTTGAAGAATTACATGAAATTATAATGCCACCTTGGAAAACTTGTGCTGTATTTTTAAAATGTCACTAGTGTATATTCTTCCTTATAAATTTTCATGATAACTCCTGCTAATGTAAAAGTCACAGCTGAGTATCCAGTGTAGCGTAGTGACAGATTCTTTGGACATTTGTTCCCTCTCTTCCTCAGTGCCTGCATAGTCCCCCTCTTCCTTCTTTCCCCCTAAATTCACCAAGCCCGTGTCAGGTACACGTGCAGCTCATTAACTATGCCATCTAGAACATCAAAACTTTCAATACCAGAACTGTTTTTCCCACATACATTAAGAGGGCTACCAAGACTTCTTGAGACTCTGATTCCACACAGTTAGTACCAAGAACTCTGTCCTACAAGTTTACTGACCTTAAGGCATGTGTATTATCATCTAGTACAATGTACTGCACATTTAGACACTCAGGCTTGTTAACACACTTGTTTAGCAACTACAACTTCCTAACTGGTTAATTTCAGGGATAATCCAAATCAAAATCTGGAGAAATATCTCCTTTGTTATTAAACTCTTACATGGGTCCCAATTTCTAACAAATTCTTCTAATACTAGCCCTATATTAGATGATCCACCAATCATCTGCATGTTTGTTATACTATAGTGACTTGTTTATTGTTGTGATACAAGAAGTTATGTCACTGGTATTTTAAATCGTGGACAGGTTTTGGCATAGCTACCAGACAAAGACAGACTAGGAAGAAGGAAGGTGAAACATTGTCTAATTTAGTGCCAGAAGATGAGCCCCTCAGGCTGGAAGGCTCTCAAAATACAACTAGGCTAAGAGCTGCCTCCTCAAAGAACTGACCTTAATGATGTGGATGGAGCAAACTTTCAGAGCCTTCATTTGCTGATGGGGCACAACTCAAAACTGAGAAGAAGCAACTGCAAACATCCATTAATGATCAGAATATGGAATGTACAAAGAATGTATCTAGGAAAATTGAAAGCTGTCAAATAATGAAATGGAACACTTATAGATCTATATCCTAGGCCCTGAAATGGACAGGTAATGGCAATTTTGAATAAAACAATCATATGGTTTACTATGCTGGGAATGACAAATTGAAGAGGAATGGGGTCACATTGACCATTCAAAGAACATTTCAAAGATCTATCTTGAAATATAGCACTGTTTGTGATGGGATAACATCCGTAAGTTTACATGGAAGAATCGCTAATACCACGATCATCCAAATGTACACACTAAACACTAAAGCCGGTGATAATGAAATTGTGGTGCTGTAAGTTAAGTACTGGACCACAAGGTCGATTAGAACCACAAGGTCACCAGTTCAAACCCACCAGCTGATCCTTGGAAACTCTATACAAGGTAGCTATGAGTTGGAACCAGCTAGACAGCACTTAACAACAATAAAACAACTTCTTCAGTCCAAAATAGATTAAACATGCAATGAAGCATTGATCACTTCTGGTGATTAGAGTGCCAAAGTTGGAAACAGAGACAAGGGGTCAGTTGTTGGAAAATATGGCCTTGTTGACAGAAATGATGCTGGATCTCCATCATCCATGATAGAATTTTGTAAGACCAATGAATTATTCATTGCAACTACCTTTTTGGACAACATAACTGGTGGTTGACTATACATTAGGAATGCAACAGATAGAATGCACAGGAATTAAAATGACTACTTCTTTTGAAGTCCTGGTGTGGCCCTGTAGGATAAGCACTGAACCACAAGGTTGGTAGTTTAAACTCAACATACTTTATTCAGAAATCCTATACAGGGTCACTATGAGTTGCAACTGACTCGACAACACTTAACAACAACATCTGTTGGAAGAAATGAAGATGAAAAAGCTAAATATGATAATTCAAAATAAGGCCAGGAACAGACTGTGAAACAGACCATCAATTGATCATATGGAAGTTTTCAGGTTGAAGCTGAAGAAAGTTAAAACAAGTCCAAAAGATCCTAAATATGACCTTGAATATATTCCATCTGAATTTAGGGATCATCTCAAGAACAGATTTGATTAATTAGATGCTAATGACCAAAGACTAGAGGAGTTCAGAAATGACATAAGAACATCATACATGTCAAAATCAAAAGTTATTAAAAAGGCAAGAAAGAATGAAAAGACCAAAATGGATGGCAGAAAAGTCTCTGAATCTTGTTTTTGAGCATAGAGAAGCTAAAGACAAAGAAGAAATGACGAAGTAAAAGAACTGAACAGAAAATATCCAAGGTCAGCTCAAAAAGATAAAGTCCAGTATTAAAATGAAATGTATAACGACTTTGAATTCGAAAACCAAAATGAATGAGTATGCTCAGCATTTCTCAAGCTGAAAGAAATGGAAGAAAAAATTCAAGCCTCAGGTTGCAACACTGAAGGATTCTATGGGCAAAACATTGAATGATGCAGGAAGCATCAAAGGAAGATGGGAGAAATACACTGTCACTATACCAAAAAGGACTGGTCAATGCTCAACCATTGGAAGAGGTAGCATACGATCAGGAACCGATGGTATTGAAGGAAGAAGTCCAAGCTGCACTGAAGGCATTAGCAAAAAAATTGCAGCTTCAGGAAATGATAGAATACAAATTGAAATATTTCAAGAAACTGGAAGAGATCTGTATTTGTGCCAATTTCAAACAAAGGTGACCCAACAGAATGTAGAAATCATCAAACAAAATAATTAATATCACAAGCAAGTAAAGATAATTCAAAGATTATTGCAGGACTGCATCCAAAAATTGCTGCCAAAAATTCAAGCTAGATTCAGAAAAGGACATGTAACTAGGGAGATCATTCCTAACATCAGAAAGATCTTGGCTGAAACTGAAAATACCAAAAAGATGTTTGTTGTTGTTGTTAAATGTTATCAAGTCAGTTCTGACTCATAGCAACCCTGTATAGGGTTTCCGAGAAGCAAATGGTGAATTTGAACCACCGACCTTGCAGTTCAAACCGACCTGGGGATCCAGTACTTTATCCCACAGCACCACACCAGGACTCCATAAAAAGATATTTACTCGTACTTTATTAACTATGCAAAGACATTAGACTGTGTAGATAATTACAAACTATGGATAACATTGCAAAGAATGGGTATTCCAGAACACTTACTTATACTTATATAGAGGAATCTGTTCATAGATCAAGAGGTAGTCATTAGAACAGAACAAGGGGATACTGAAAATTTTTAAATCAGGAAAGGTGTGTATCAGAGTTGTAGCCTTTCAACATACTTATTGAATCAGTATGCTGAGGAAATAATCCGAGAAACTGGATTATATGAAGAAGAACATGGCATCAGAATTAGAGGAAGGCTCATTAACAAATCGCGATGTACAGATGGCACAACCTTGTTGGCTGGAAACCAAGAGGATCCGGAGTACTTACTGATGAAGGACTAAGAATACAGCTGTCAGGATGTACTGCATCTCAATGTAAAAAAACAAAACTCCTCACAACTGGACCAGTAAATAACACAATAGAGGGAGAACAGATTGAAGTTGTCAAAAGACTTCATTTTATTTGGATCCACAATCAATGTTCATGGAAGCAGCAGTCAAGAAATCAAATGACTTACTGCATTAGTCAAATCTGCTGCACAAGGTCTATTTAAGGTACTGAAGAGCAAAGACATCAGTTTGAGGACTAAGGTTTGCCTGACCTAAGCCATGGCATTGTCAGTTGTCTCATATGTATGTGAAAGTTGGACAATGAATAAGGAAGACTGAAGAAAAATGGCATTTGAACTATGGTGTTAAAGAATATTCAAAGTACCAAGGACTGCCAGAAGAACAAACAAATATGTCTTGGAAGAAATACAGTCAGAATGTTCCCTGGAAGCGAGGATGGCAAGATTTTGTCTTTCATTCTTAGGCATGTTGTCGGGGGGGACAAGTCCCTGGAGAAGGGTAGCATGCTTGGTACAGTAGAGGGTCGGTGAAATAGAGGAAGACACCCAACGAGATGGAATGGCATGGTGACAGAAGAATGTGCTCAAACAGTAATTGCGAGGATGTCACATGACCTGATAGGGCTATTGTCCTGCATAGGTTCACTTTGAATCAGAGCCAGTTCATAGGCACGTAACAAAAACACACATTAAATAATCCCCACAATCACTTCCTTGAAGGATGAAATCTTTACACACTTGGCAAACATAAACTGCACAAAAAATAATGTCTGATCAATAAAAATGATTATATGTAGACTATTAGAGAAAATAATCTCAAACAATATTCTACAATCAATTTATTCTTTTAAGGAGCTCTTAATTTATTCAATTCCTGATAGAGTTGCTACATAAATCACGATGGTTTAACTATTAAGATAGAGACAGATATTTTAATCAGTGAATACCCAGAGTGGATTAATTAAAGAAATTTTGCCATCTCATTTAAAAAACATTGCCCCTTAAGTACTGCATGGCATTTTTTAAAATGTCCCAGAGGCAATTAAGTCTTTGATTAATAATACAATTTTCTTCCTTAACTTCATTCTCAATTATCATGAAGCTTATTTCTCATTGTCTGGAACTTGGAGCACTTAGTATTCAACGGATTTAACAGGAATGTAATTGCATATAAGCAACTAAGAAAGGTACGCACGAGATGAAGTACACAGTGTTATTGTTATTAAGTGCCACTGGGTCAGTTATGACTCATAGTGACCATGTATAGGGTTTCCAAGAAGCAGCTGGTGGGTTTGAACCACCAACTTCGTGGTTAGAAGTCTGGTGCTGATCCTATAGCACAACACCAGCTGCTCCGTGAAAACCCTACACAGGATTACTGTAAGTTGGAACCAACTTAATGGCACTAAACAATAACACCATGTTTATACGTGGGAATCCTCCACATGCATGGGACCAACAGATCAGCATTAGTGGTGTTCATGGCATTTGCAAGGGCAGTGATGCCTGAGAAGATGAACTTTGTGGGCCTGCCTGTTTTCCTCCTCCTTTTGCTGCACCCATTTGCAATTTTTGGCTCTGGAGTTTGACTTCCCACTTCAAGGCACCTCCTCTGAGAAGCCGGCTCTGAACTTGTCCTTACCTGCCTCCTGTTTCCCCTGCGCACAGGCCCCGAGCTGAATCAACCCCTCCCCTCTGCATTTCAAGCCACATATTTCACACCAACATTGTCATTTGTCCCTTTGATACCCCAATGCCTGGTTTATAGTGTTGTAGTTTGTTATTAAGTGTTGCTGAGTTGGTTCCAACTCATAATGACCCTGAATAGGGTTTCTAAGTATGACTGGTGGGTTTGATACACCGACGTCAGTTAGCATTCCAGTGCTTATCCTACAGTGCCACAGGAGGACTCCTGGTTTATGCTGTTGTTGTTAATTAAGCTCTGCTGAGTATGACTTACAGAGACCTTTAGCATCTCTAACCTGGAGACAGAGAGCAAGTTTCAGAGCCTCTTCTGACAATGCATTTTGGTCTTTCTTTCTAACTTGTCTTCTTAATGACTTTTTTTCTTTTTTCCTGTATGATATTCTTGATGTCATCCCACAATTCTTCTGGGTTTTGGTCATTAGCGTCTAATGCATTTGTGTTACATGCTTTATAAGACTAAATAATAATTTGATTTTCAAACACACACAGTCTTCATTTAAAATCAGAATTGTATTGAAAAGATATAACAATCAGATTGTATTTTGTACTAAAGTTTATGAGTGTTGTGCTGTGGCATAAGCACTGAACTGCTAACCACAAGGTTAGCAGTTCAAATCCACCAGCTTCTCCTTGGAAACCCTAGATAGGGTCGCTATGAGTCAAAAGTGATTTGACATCACTTAACAACAACAAGAACAAAGTTTATGAGGAGTTATGCTGAGGCACTGTAGGGTAAGCACTGAACTTCTAACTCCAAGGTCAATGGTTCAAATCTGCCGGTGATTCCTCAGAAATTCTATACATGGTTGCTATGTGTCGGAACCAACTTGATGGTACTTAACAATAGTAACATTTCATATATGGAAGCACTGAGGTTTATTTTATTCAAACAGGCAATCTCCGACAATATTTCTTAAATGATAGCAGTTTTCTCAGGGCACTGGACTAGCCAAAGAATATTAACTCACACCTACACTGACCAGAAAAGCTTCACTCTTAAAAACAAAACAAACACGTGAGAGAGGAAAAAAAAAAAAAAGACAGATTCAGGCAAAAAAATGATCGTAAGAATGACTTCTTACCTCCATCAAAATGATCTGTATTTGTTGTAGTTGAGAACGAGGTTCGGCAACTTTGTAAAAGTTGTTATTGTTGTTAGGTGCCATCTACTTGATACCAACTTATAAAGACTTTATGCACAGCAGAACAAAAAACACTGCCTGATCCTGGGCCAACCTCACTGCTGTTGTAAAAGTTAGACATTAAATAATTTAGACTTTGTGAACCAAGAGGCAAACTCAAGGACCTTTCAAAAATAAATTATGTACTAAAGATAGAGTTTAAGAATTGAAACTGTAATCACCTTATCCACCTCATAGTGAGCTTCGTTACATTCACCAGGGTGTTCAAGCCTCACTACTATCTATCTTCAAAGTTTTCATCACCCTGAAATGAGAACACAACTTCTTTATTAACAAAAATAAAAATAAGACTGAGCAGAATTTTTGGGAGTACAGTTCTACTAATTTGGAGAATATAATTATTTTGAGGGGAGATAATGTTTTGCTGGAATCCTGGTGTGGCACTGTGGGTTAATGTGCTGGACTGGAAGATCAGTTTGACCCACAGGGTTGGCAGTTCAAGCTCACTAGGTGCTCTTCGGAAACCCTGTGCAGGGCCGCTATGAGTCAGATTTTAACAACAGCAATGTTTTGCTTGGAGATCTGGTGTGGTGCTGTGGGATAAAGCACTGGACCACAAGGTCTGTTTGAACCATAAGGTTGGTGGTTCAAATTCACTAGCTGCTTCCAGGAAACCCTATACAGGGTCGCTATGAATTGGAGCCTTCTTGACAGCTCTTAACAACAATAGTGTTTTGCTTAATTGTGGTTCAAAGGTAATGTTCCCTATCAGCAAATCAATCACAAATATTTATCTTTAAAAACAATTCTAAATCTGAAGGATGTATATAAACAGGTATCCAGCCAGATTTGACCTGTGGGACCTCGCATAGAGTATCTGTCTGCAGGCTTATCCACAGACAAACGTATGCCCTAGAAACCCAGTATTTCATGAAGAGAAGGAAGACTCAAGCCACAGAAGTAACCTACCCACAATCCTGGGGACAGACCATGGTGGTTACGGTTCTAGCCTTGGTTGTTATTCAAAAAGATAGCAACAAGTTGAAAGCTGTCAAGGTTCCCATGGGACTTTGGTTTGTATCACTGTCTTCAGTTAAGAGGTTTGCTAGCACTGCCATACCTACTCATTTGTACTGCACTTCAGGAAAGTCGGTTTGGTGTGAACCACAAAAGGCAACATTATAGTCTCTATTTTTTGCTTTTAAAAAATCTCAATGTCTATCATTTACCTTATTTTTTTTCTATCCTAACATGAATAAATTTTGGGAAGAATTGTACCCTCTTTTTAAAATAGAAAACCAAGAAGCTCAGTCATTGTGGGCTCTTGTATGGTCACAGGGTGCAGGGGGTGGACAGAGGAAAGGAGGGCAGTTATTGGTTCACAAAGGTTCCAATAGTATTTCACTAAAAAAAAAAGCAGTGTGGTTGGGCAGGGTAGAAGAAATAAATCAGAAACCTCACCAACAGAGGAGGTCACTTTTTTTTTTTAAAGATTAAGGATTGTAGGTTTTCATGCTTACTCAGATGGAAGAAGAAAAGATTTTAACCTCTTTACCTCATTCATTTTGGGAGTGAACAAAATAAAAGTAGAGCACATTCAAAACACCCATTATGACTTTCTTCTGTCCTTTAAGATGGCAACACAACATCTGGGGTTACATTCTAGTTAATAATAATCATGGAGAAGAAAAGTAAAAACTCATCAGAAATGGAAAAGGAGACGAAAATGTGAACAAACATTTTAGATAAAGCTTCCTTGTCATTGTGAATTAAATTCTAGTTCTAGCATGAAGCATTAAACAGGGCATGTTAATTCTAGTTGTTCAAAATGAGCTTTGCAGTGAGTAGGTACACATTATTATTGTCAGGTGCTACCGAGTCGGTACCTACTCACAGCGACCCTATGCACAACAGAAGGAACACTGAACACACAGCTATTTATAAAAATGTCCAAAGTGGAATGAGCTGTTTCTTTTGAGGTAAGGAACCATATTTTCCAAATTAGTCTACCTTGTAGTTGGTGAGGAGAATGTCCACTTATCTATAACTGTAATTAAATAAGGCTCCAGGGTGACTAATAATGCCTTCAGGAAGTTGTTAAACACCACTAGGTTGTACCCTGGTAGTGCATAAGATAAAAAGCAAGGGAAATAAGCAAATGAGAGAAGTGAGACGTCAAAGCACTGATTTTGACAGTAAAATGGAAACTTTTAAATGTTCAAATGAAGACAGGGTTTTAGCCTTCACAGTCTGCTCTATGTTTACAAGAACAATTTTGGACAAGTCTTATTTTCGCAGGTCTACATGGTAATTACATTTTTTTTTTTCTTTTAGTTTTCGAACAATCCCTAGGTCATTAGAATCAAAAGAGCTTAAAAATTAATATAACTCTCCAATCACAATGGCAAGAAAGAATGGCAAGTAATATTTAGAGAGGAAAAAGGGAGAAAAATAACTGATCCTAAGAGCCAGGATTTTAGAGAATAATGATTTTATGATTTTTTTGTTGGTTCTAGCATTATGCCTAGCATATCATAGGCACTAATGAAATATTTTGTTGTTGTTGTTGTTAAGTGCCACTAAGTCAGTTCTGACTCCTAGTGAACCTGTATGGGGTTTCCGAGGCTATAAATCTTCAAGGGAGCAGACAGCCTCATCTTTCTCCTGAGAAGTGGCTGGTGGGTTCAAACCATGGATCTTGTGGTTTGCAGTCCAGTGCTTATCGTATGGAGCCACCATGCTCCAAATTAAATATATAAATAAGTAAATCAATAAATTCATCTTAAGTTATTAGCTTTTTAGAATTTTTCTTTAATTGTACTGATAGTAATTGTTATTAAAGAATTTTGAAAACTAGAAGAGCAAATGATATTCTGTTACTTACCTGGTGATCAATGTGCTTCTGCTAATCATTCAAATGCAAAACAGTGACATAGTCAAGGAGTTTACAAGGTTGATGTATTATTAAATATCCTTAGATGAAATATAAAGTTGTCCTGTTGAGACTGATGGGAAGTGAAAAAGTAACGAATAGTTCTTCATGTTACAGCATGATATGCTCCTATTTTGACTCTATTTTTAAGCTCTCAAAGTATTTATAACACCTTAAATTTATGAATTTGTCTCCTGACATCAGGAATGGCTAGGGTTTCAGAGCTCATTTAAATAGCAAAATTGTGAAATAGTGACTTGTTATCATAATCCTCCTATTGACACAGCTTAGATACACAGGAAACCCCCCTTTCTCTTTGAAAAGAAAAGAAAAGACACTTTAGAATGCTGTCATATAAATGCTTAAACTACTGAAACAATTTGGTCTATAATATACAGGAGTCTTATTACATCTAGAAAAAGAAGGGGGGGCGAGGAAAAATCAAGCAAATCCCAAGAAAAAAAACACTGTCATCAACGCCTTTAGTACTATTCATGCCAGCATACCTTTACTTCCTGTGTTCCCAAAGAGATCCTCACATTAGCCTCCAATGGAGAAGAAATTCAATGACTCTCACTAAAGAACTGAAGTACCCTTTCCTGAGATGCTAAAGTAAGGTAAAATCATTTTGGTGTGAAATTTGTCATTCTGTTTACTTCCCTAGAAATTAAAAGGGTTAGAAGTAACACCATAAGGCTTTAAATCAGAGATTTTTGGATCCGTTCTGTCCTCTCTCATCACTCAATATTGCTGCTATCCGTCTTTGCCATGATCTACACATGCTCTCCTGGTGTGGCACTGTGAGTTAATGCGTTGGACTGCAAAGTCGGTTTGAACCACAACAACGTCGGTGGTTCAAGCTTACCAGTCACTCCTAGGAAACCCTATACAGGGTTGCTATGTGTCAGAAACAACTCAACAGCACTTAACAACAACAACAAACATGTTAAAAGGAGTCCTGGTGTGGCGCTGTAGGATAAGCACTAGACTGCTAACCACAAGGTTGGTAGTTCAAACCCACCAGCTCCTTGAAAACTCTATACTGGGTCACTATGAATCAGAACTGAATTGACAGCACTCAACAACAACAACAACATACATTACACACGCCCAAGAGGACTACCCAGGGTACATCTCTAGCTAAGATTCCTTGCTAATCACTGCAAGCTTCTTATACTTCCGAAACTCAGTGTAGTGCCTCTGCCATCATTTATCACAGCTTCAACCAGCTACAAATATATTTTAGGTGAAAGTATCAGCAAGTACTATTTTAATGCTTTCAGGCATTCTTCATTTTCAAAGCAACCATGATTGTAATTTTGGGGCTGCTAAGTTTTGGAGAAAGTTTACAGAGCAGATCAAGCTTTCCATCCAACAATTCATACCCATTTTGTTTCATACTGATAGGTTTCTTATGTGAGTCAAGAAATTAAAATTGTCTTCAACTTTTGAACAAGGCCTGGATAGTTCCATTTTGACTGTGTCCATCCATATTAGTTACTTGTCCATATCTATTTTTCTTTGCATAATATGTTGTTGTTGTTAAGTGCTGTTGAGTTGGTTCCAACTCACAGTGATCCTGTATAGGGTTTCTCAGGAGCAGTTGATAGGTTTGAACTGCTGGCCTTGTGGTCCACAGCCCAGTGCTGATCCTACAGTGCCACACCCAAGGTCCTTGCATAGTATAGCCACTAACTGGCATAGATTAACAAAATACAGTCAAACCACTTCTTTCTCTCCTCCTCCCAGGTACCCATTCCTGTCACGGGAAAACTTGCTGGGCGCTGCTTGTGAGGAGCTATTGGGGCACTGCTCTCCCAGGGGAGGAGGTCCTACAGTCTCCCTCCATCATGGTTCCACTGTCTCAACCCACAGAGACTCAGGGCTCGGCCCACTGCTCCCTGGGTCTTCGGAGCCTGTACACAGGCAGCTGCCACTCTGAGCTTCCCTCTTGCCAGCTTCACACCTCTCCACTTGGGACAGAACCACCTTACCCTTTCCTCTTTGGCTGTGCAGGGCTTGTCCTAAGGAAAGATGGGAATGAAAGTGGCCAAAGCTTGTGTGCTACTTACAGCTCTGCCGCCTTCTTCAGCCTCCCTGCCTCATGCTGGGTCTGCCAGATTGTTAGCTCACTTGAAGGTCTTTTTAACAATAGGTTTTACAACAACTGCTAGTCAGATTTTAAAAGGTGAACCTAGATATCTAAGGGGAGACATGAATACAGGAATGTGAGTCCCTGGCTACCCAACCAAGAGGTGGTTTCCTAAGACCTTTATCTAAAAAAGAACCTGCAGCTCTAGATTCACCTTGAAATCCACAGGTACCTGGCCACACTGGCTACAGACAACCTCTGGAAGGGCCACTTCTGTAGCAGCTCATCCTAGACTGTGTGTGTCTGGCAACACGGCCATTTAAAGCCGGTACAGAAGTTAGGAGAGGTGGCACTCAGGAAACCACAGTAATAATACATGAGAAATCCTCCAGTATAAGTTAAAATATACTAAGATTCATTGCTTTTATTTCCCCCCTTTTTCTAAAAAAGTTATCAATAGAAGAAAATCAACATTTGCTACCTGACAGTAAAAAACAGTAATTTTTTTCAATAATTCTATGGTATTAAGTTAAGGAATCTGTGAGTCTGCCAATGGTCATATGCTTTTGCCTTTTACTTCTCTCTACCCCTTTTATATACATTTCTAAAGCCCTGACACCAATATGGCCCATCAAATTCTAAGGATATTTAGCCCCAAACAGACCCATGTGTCCAAAAGTACATCTTATGGATCCTAAGAAATAAAAGTATGCCTCCAAAAATTACTTATGGAATCTACCCTCAATCATCATCCCCTGAATCTTTAACTTAAGCATAATTAATAGTCAAGCAGATGGTTGAAAAGAAGCCTAATCTAAAAGGCTATAACTAGAAGGCCTTTTAGCTAAGCTCACATATACACTGTTGTTGTTAGTGCCATCAAGTTGGTTCGAACTCATAGCAACACTGTATACGGTTTCTAAGGAGCAGCTGGTAGGTTTGAACTGCTGGCCTTGTAGTTCACAGTCTAGTGCTGATCCTACAGCACCATACCAGAAAGATGAGGCTTTAAATCTGCTGCTCTCACGTAGATTTAAAGCCTCGGACATTCTACGCAGGGTCACTATGAGACTAACTGACTCAAAGCCACTTAACAACAACAGTAACGATTAATACTAATATCCTCCTTAAATACAGAAGACCAAACTGTAAGCACTCCTTTGGTCTAAGAGAAAGCAGCCAGTTTTCTTCATAAATATTTTCTTAATAAATATATTTATTACACATTGGCAATGGAGAGCGGGACTCCTGTATTTCTTTAGTTTATTTCCTAGGTGACCTACTTTTGCTCAAATGACCTGAAAGAGATTTGACGAAGGGTGAAATGGGGTTTGGTTATTACTTTCTCCACTTGATTTTGTAAGACGAGGAGCCCAGAGAACCCGGATCTTCTGATCTTGAGACCTTCCAGCCTACCTGAACTCTGAGAAGACCTTCATCTGAAAAAGAACCTGCAATCCTGGAAGACACGTGGTGGCAGACTCTATTCCTTCAGGAAATTAATGCTGTGGCCTCTTTCTTTTCAGCAATTACCACACTACTCTTATGAAAAGAAGCAACAAGGTGAAAAACCTATGAAGTATTATAAATACCTGTGCTTCTTCTTCAAACAAGCAAATTAAGCGGCTATTTCTTATACCTAAAAAGCCACTGAGGCATCTTCCATAAGAGTAAGGTTCTACATAAACACATGCATCTTCTCACTCCTTTTTTGTGAGACAGAAAAATAAGGGTGGCTTCTACTGGTTCCAACTATAGCGGTTTCAACTCATAGCAAACTGAGTTCCAACTCAGGCAAAACAGATCAAAACACTGCCTGGGCCTGTGCCATTCTCACAACTGCTACGCTGGAGTCCAGCATTGCTGATACTGTCAATGCATCTTGTGGGGTCTCCCTCTTTTTCTCTGACCCTCCGCTTTAGCAAGCATGATGTCCTTCTCCAGGGACTCATCCCTCCTGACAGTATGTCCAAAGTATGCAAGACAAAGTCTCACTATCTTCATTCTAAGAAGCATTGTTACTATACTTCTTCCAACACAGTCTACTTGTTCTTCTGGTAACCCATGGCATTTCAATATTCTTCTACAGTACCATAACTCAAATGCATTAATTCTCCTAAGGTCTTCCTTATTCATTGATCAACTTTCACATTAACATGAGGCTACTGAAAATACCATGGCTTGGGTCAGGCACGTCTTAGTCCTCAAACTGACATCTTTGCTCTTTAAGACTTTTAAGAAGTCTTATGCAGCAAATTTGCCTAGTGCCTTGGTGCCATGTAAATATCAATTTCTTACCAAAAAGGATGTGGGTGGGGGAGGGGCATCACAGAGGCTCCGCTGTGGGCCAGCCCATCTGCTTGCTGGCTGCTTTTAGAGCCTTTGGATTAAAGTCTCACCCAAAGCCTATGAGCTGGTGGCTCTTCCCTTTTCAGGCAAAGAAAAGTAAGTGACAGCCTGCGTTCTTCCCACAACACCACTCTGTCCCATGGGTCCCTCTAATTTCAAAGGGAGATGAAATCTCTGAACCATACAACTTCTGTTAACATTCTATGAACTCTGTTAAAGTGAGAGCAATCTATTTAAAGGGCATGCTTCAGAAAGAACAGGTTCACACCAATAGAGAATTATAGCTGACTATCAAAAAGAACAAAGTTTACTTAGAGGTTCCATGGTTTACAATAAATATTGTAAGCATAAATTTAAAACCAATTATTTTGACAGTTACAGAAATAATGCTATAATAGGAATCTGGCATGAAGCAGATATCTAATAAATAATATTTGGATGAACAAACAAGTTCATGTTTAGATCCTTAATCTGAAACACTGCCAAAAGAGCATCAATAAGAAGTCTAACATTTAAGCTATAAATTTAAAAATAGTTTAAAAAAATTCTTAGGATGTGAAGCTGATGATGTACCCTGTAAACTTTCACTCAATCCAAAATAAAAACATTTAATTAAAAAAAAAAAAAAATTCTTAGGATGAGCAAGGTGGCCAAGAGGCAGACACAGAAATGCAGATCTTTGTGAGTATCCTGATGGATAAAACCATCACTCTTTTTTTTAAACTTTTTATTGTGAATGGAGTGAAGGTTTACAGGTAGTATCATCAGCCTTACATTCAACAAATTATATACTTTGTTTCATCTCTATGATTACAATCCCCTCCCTGCAACAACAGTTATCCTACTTCCTCCCTGTGGCTTCCCTTTTACAACATATTTCACAAATACACAAAGCAAAAATATTTGATGTATACATACAAATATATATATATATATTCATTTAAATGTCCTAAGGGCATAATTTACAAGTTAGCCTCCTGCCGGAAGGCATATTGCCTTTCTCAGTCCATGGGCCTAGAGTCCTCAGCTGTTCTATCTCTCTATGCCATTGCCTCTGCCATCAAGATCATCACTCTGAGGTTGAGCCCAGTGACACCATAGAGAATGCCAAAATCCAAGCCAAGGAGACGATGTCCCCACTCCTGGCCAGCAGCATCTGATTTTGCAGGTCACCAGCTGGAGGATGGCTGCACTTTCTCAGACTACAACATCCAGAAAGAGTTCACCCTGCACCTGATGCTGTGTCATTGAGTATTTCCTATGCCAGTTCGCCCAGAAGCGCAACTATGACAAGATGTGACAAGTGTCAACTGTAAGAAGTACAGTCACACCAACAACCTGCACCCCAAGAAGAAAGTCAAATGAGGGCCCCTCTCTGCTGGCTCCTCTGCCTCCTGCTGATGGGGTTCTCCCAAGCCCCAAGGCCCTGGGCCCTCAATAAGGTTTCACTTTTGTTGAACAGAAGCAGTTAAAAAAACCCAACAACAGCCTCTTATGATTGGTTATTAAACCTTAGCAAGGCAGTGGCAAACACCATGAACCACACTGTTACATTAACTTTGAAATCTTGCCTTGTTGTTTACATAAGTATACCTGATAGATGAAGTCAAACCCAATCCAATGCCCTCCAGTTGATTCCTACTTATCACAGTGACACTGTAGGGCAGAGAAGAACTGCTCCATAGGGTTTCCAAGGCTGTCATCTTTCCTAGAGGGGCTAGTGCGTGCCAACCACAGCCCTTTCGGGTTAGCAACTGTGTGCTTTAACCCTGCGTCATCAGGGCTCCTTATCTGATGTATGAGTTCATAGAGATATATCCAACTACTTTGCTTTCTATTGAAAGACAAATGTTTCTACTTGAAAAGAAAGGATTTTATCTATCCATACTCCAAAAAGAATTCTGAAATCAGGAGTATTAACCTGTTGCTTTCCTGCACATGTGCAGGAGCTGAATTAACAGGACAGAAAGCAACAGCCCTAGGAATCATTCCAGTGAATCAAACGAGTAAACCAAAAACAAACAGAGATGGACGACAAAACCACCTTAATACCGCCTTGGAGCTGGTCCGGCCTTCAGAATCCAAATCCAGCTTTTCCACTGCACCAAAATAGACCTTGCAGACTCCTGGTGTGGCGTTACAGGATCAGCACTAGACTGCGAACAACAAGGTCAGCAGTTCAAACCCTCCACCTGCTCCTTGGAAACCCTATACCGGTTCGCCGAGTCAACTCAATGGTACTTACAGAAACAAGTGACCTCTCATTTGAAATTAAGTAAACATTTCCAGAATCAGCTTATAAAATACAATAGGTATGTGACTACCTTTTACAACTATATTTTTAAATACATCCTAACCTGGTTCTAGATCAAGCAGACAAAAGAGTTAACATTTCCCACTGGGTTTCCAGAACATGGTACTAAAATAGCCCTTCTCTGATGAACTCTCAACAAAAAGAAACAAAGAGGTTGACACATAAAATGAAACAAATAATAAGATTCACTCCCTTACTTGATGCTGACCATCCCTGGGCTCATCTTCAGTTCCACAGCAGCTCCAGAGAAAGAACACATAAAGCCCTTTACCCCTCCTGGCTTTTGTTGCCCTTGAGAGACACCCCTGACACTTTATTCAAACTGAATTTCTGAGTAAGAGGCAGGTCCCTCATTCCCTTTAAAAAAGTTAACCTCGGTAAATCACCATCTTACTTACTGTTGGGTCTTCTTCTTTTACATCAAGATTGTTTTTGCCACAAATCTAAAAACAGGCTCTTTCCTGAGCCAAGACCTCATAGAATGGTCATGTTTAAAGAACGGCCTTGCTTTTCAAAGATTAGAGGGCTGTCTGCAGCAGACCCTCCTCTTCACCAAAGCCAAGTAGGCCTGATAAATGCTAATACGCAGCATGACGCATCAAGAACTTTCAGTCTCAGTGATGGCTAAGAAGAAAGTATCACAAATTTACTGAAATTATCTGTGGTACAATAGAAAAGAGAAGGAATTAATCAAAGTCTCTTTCTTAATGCAATGCTTGATTGAACTACCCCCAGTCCCCTTTTAAATAGGACAACCTGGTGGCAAATGACCCCAATGACACGCCCTAGTGAGGTACACAAGGAACACTTGTTCGACTTTTTTCTTTTATGACCTCATTAAGGAGGATTTTGGAGATTGTTCCTGAATATGAGAACAAAGTGTCTTACGACATCTCTAGCTTTTTATGTCTTTTAGCCTTTTACTGCTGTGATGGCTTTGAATCTGTATTTATAATTAGGTACACTCAAGCTCACACTCGCCTCTCCCTCAAAACAAGAATCAAGCAAGATGATGTGCAAGCTCTTCCACAGGAAAGTTTTGCCAAGATCAACTTGGGATCCATTCTTTATTTCATCCCTTCCAAGTTGTAGCTGCCATTAATTAGCTCTGTGGCTGTTTCCAGGCTCTTATCAAGGGAGGGTACAGGCTGCCAAATCCATTAGTGTGAAAATATCCCACAGCCAGTAACATTTTCCCCTAAGTGTTTGTTGACTCCACGCTTAGATTTAATATGGAAGATTATATTTTACTAGCAGAAACAAACAAACAGATTTATAACCGAAGGCTTGAAAGGAAAACAGGGAAAATGGCAAGCCAAGTACTGAGCTTAAATGTATTTTTATTGACTTCTTAGAAACCAAATAACCTGGCATATTAGTGTGCGCATTCTGCAACAGACATTCAGCCCTATTGTACTACTTAGCAGAGAATAAAAAGAAACCCTACTGTTTGAAACCCAGCGGAACATCCCCACAACAGGGCACAACTGTTCCCGCATGCATGAATGGGAAGGAGATGAAAGAAAAGATGGACTTCTGAGGTACAGCCAAAAACAAAGACAACAAAAGTGCTGATCATGAGGGAATGAAACAACTCATTGCAGAAAAAAGGATGAGAGAAAGGGGAATAGACAATGGTGAGGGTAGCTAAATGACATGTAGGAGAACTGAAAAATCTACAGAAGTGTCTTTTCTCTCCACACTCGATGAAAAACAATTAAATGTTGGTACATTTATCGTAAAAACAAGATAACTAACCTGTCACCATCATTAGATACGGTGACTTCGCTACCAAAATTGCAACTGTCCACTTCAACATTGCCACCTCTGTTTCTCAGCCTTGCTAAGATGAAGAGCTTTCATTTCTAGAACAATTTACAACATGTGAATATGCTGGAGCAAATTATAAAAGCTACAGAGGACTAAAGATGCTCATGCATACCGATGTGGAAACATGAAGACCAATGTGGAAACATGAAGACATACATTTAAAAATACGTTAAAGGTGGACTTTTATTTATAAAATATATTGTTTATACTCTTTTCTTATAACTTCATTATTATAGATATAGTTAGCTAAATATATAATTGATTTTGATCTGATAGCAACACCAAACATTTTGAATTTAAGCCTTTTTGCTATCAAACCCAAGAAAACACTGTTTGTAAACATTTAATATGAAAGAGCGAAGCACATGACTACTTTTAGGTAAATTCAGTCATTTGTAGCTGATGGGATCAATTGCACTTTGATGTTTCGGTTTTTCTTAAACAAAGGCATACATGCCCACCACAAACGTTGAACCTAGCTAGCTAATGATGTGTTCTGTGAAAAAATTCCATCATCCAAATATACAAAAAAACTAATCATATGAAAGCCCCACTAGATGTTTATTAGTCTGTAAATTCTCCAGCCTAGAAAGTCAGACCATTTGAAAGTAAGCTACATTCTTGATAACATGCAGTCCCTGAGAAATCAGCCAAAGCAGTGAATGACCCTGTCCGAATGTCTGGTTAATGGGTAAATGTTGCAATCGATTAGCAGAGAAGTGTGAATTAAAACACAGGGCACGGCAAGTTATCAATAATCCGCCTACGACAAAGGTTGTGGTTGTGGGCCCTTCAGTCAGCGCTGACTCATAGAGACCCTGTCCAAGACTGTAAATCTTTACAGGAGCAGAAACCCCATCTTTCTGCAAAGCAACTGGTAGATTCAAACTTTTGTCCTTCTGACAAAAGTAGCTGAAATAAACTGTAAATCAATAAAACTCTTTCCTAAAACAGGGAGAAATAAACAAATTCTTTAATCCTTCCTCTTGGTAATGATGCTGTGTTAAACCGGCAGCCAAAAGTATGGGAGATCACTCCTCAGACTGCCTTCATATATCAAACAGTATGAGGCAGTTAAATGCTTTCATTGTTCTATTGTTTTTGTTATTGTTGTTGTTAGGTGCCTTAATTCCAACTCATAGGGAAACTATATGAAAGAGCAGAACTACCCCACAGGGTTTCCTAGGAGCTGTAGGATAAGCACTCAAAGTCGGTTTGAACTGCAACTTCGGTGATTCTAATTCACCAGCCGCTCCTCAGAAACCCTATACAGGGTCGCTATCTGTCAGAACTAACTGACTGGGTAGCTTCAAACTGTCAACCTTTTGGCTAGCAACTGAGCACTTAACTATTGGACCACCAAGGCTCCTTATTATTCTATTGTTGTTGTTGTTAAGTGCCCTTAAGTTGGTTCAGACTCATAGCAACCCTCTATAGGGTTTCCAAGAAAAGAAGTAGCTAGTGAGCTTGAACAGCTGACCTTGCATTTCAAACTGTCCTTGCAGTCCGGTGCATTAACCCACAGCACCACATACAGTAATAGAATATTATTATTCTATTACTGAAATATTACTTATAGAAAAATCATGTTGGAAGTTCTATTTTCTCTTTTCCTTTTTTCCCTTCACTGACGTCCTCATAAGAAAGTATACCTGTTTTCCCCAGTTCCCCTTAAGAAACAGGAAGTGCCACTCACTACATCATCTCTTCCATCTGCTTCTGGAGGGGAAAACTCAGTTGGTCAATCATCCCGCATCTGGTGTGGATGCATTTCTGTTGTGGGATGGAGAGTACAAAGATGACTATGGAAGGGTTCTGGCTTTTGGCATGGGGCAGGGGTAGTTTAGTAGTAGAATCTCCCTTTCCATGTTGGAGCATCTCCTGTCGGTGGAGCCTGATGTGTTGCTATGAACAGGTTTCAGCAGAACTTCCAGACTTCCTTGGGCTCAGAAGAAAGATCTGGTGGTCTAATTTCAATAATCAGCCAACAAAAATCCTACAGATCACAACAGATGGGGTGGCACAGGAGTGGAAGCACATTGTTCTGTTGTGTATGGACTCATCATGAGCACTGACTCAAAGATAAAAGTAAAGTATTAGGATGAAACGTGCAAAGACCTGGAGTGAGAGAAGCAAAAGGAAAGAACATGCTCAGCATTATCAGGCAGAAAGAACTGAAGAAAAATTCAAAGTTCGGGTAAAAAGACTGAAGGATTCTATAGGCAAACTAGGAATCCTGGCATGGTGCTGCAAGATAAGCAATGGACCGCAAAGTAAGCAGTTCAAACCCACCAGGAGCTCCTTGGAAACTATATACATGTTTGCTATGAGTCAGAACTGACTTGACCGCACTTAACAACAACAACAACAACAATGGCACATTGCAAGTCCTGGTGTGGCACTGTACGATAAGCACCAGACTGCTAACCACAAGGTCAGTGGTTCAAATCCACGAGCTGCTACTCAGAATGCCTATAAAGAGTCACTATTAGTTGGAACCCACCTGATGGCACACAACAAGGGAAAATTATTGGATGACACAGAAATAATTGAAATAAAGGAATACAAAAAGTTACTGTACCTAAAAAATTGGTGTGTTCCATTGTTTCAAGGGAAGCATATGATCAAGAACCAAAAGTATTGAAGGAAGAAGTCCATACTGCACTGAAGGCACTGGTGAAAAACAAGGCTCCAGGAATTCACAGAATACAAATTTAAATGTGTCAGCAAAGTAATGCAGTGTTAAAGGTATTCACTCATCTATGTCAAGAATGTCAAAGACAGGTACCTGGCCAACTGACTGGAAGAAACCCAAATTTGTGTCCACTTCAAAGAAAGGAGACCAAATGAAATGTGGAAACCATTGAACAATAATATTACTATCACATGCAAGTAAAATTTAGCTGAAGATTGTTCTAAAACCGTTGCAGCAATACATTGATAGGGAGCTGCCAAAAATTCAAGTCAGATTCAGAAGAGGACTTGGAACAATGGATGTTATTGCTGACATCAGATGGACCTTGGTTGAAAGCAGAGAATAGCAAAAAGATATTTACTTGTGCTTTACTGACTGTGCAATGGCATTTGACTGTATGGATCTTAATAAACAAAGGATAACAATGTAAAGAATGGATATTCTAGAACACTTCACTGTACTCATGGGAAACCTGTACATAAACCAAGAGGCAGTCATTAGAACAGAAAACAAGAGAACACTGAATGGTTAAAAATCAGGAACGGTGGATGCCAGGGTGTATCCTTTCATCATACTTATTCAATCTACATGCTGAGCAAATAATCTGAGAGGCTGGATTATATGAGGAAGAATGTGGCATCAGGATTAGAGGTAGACTCATTAACAACCTGCAATATGCAGATGACACAACATTGCTGATGAAAATTAAAGACTACAGCCTCCAGTATAGATTGCACCTCGATGTAAAGAAAATGAAAATCCTCACAACTGGAGCAATAAATAACAACATGATAAATGGAGAAAAGAATTTAGTGGCCAAAGACTTCATTTTGCTTGGATCCAATGCTCATCGAAGCAACAGTTAAGAAATCAAAGGATATATTGCATTAGGCATATCTGCTACAAAAGACCTACTCAATAGTTTTCAACTTGTCTAGACAGGTCTGGTGAAAGGAGATGGGGGACACGATTTTTATGATTCAATAGTGAGTAATTGTTATCATGACTAATTGCGATTGTCACAACTGTAAAGATAGAAGTTTTGTAACAAAACGGGGGTCATAGTAAATCTAACAGTCCAGGAACAGAGGACCCTAGGACCATCAAGGGAGAAGAGCCCTAGCAGAATGTGGAACCCTATCCAGAGAAACAGCGAAACCAGAGATGGAGGCAGAGATGATGACATGCAAAGATAAAGCAACTGAGGACTCCAGACTCATGGAAAGAGAAAGATTGTGTGCTGGCAGCCAGGAGGCAGGCTTGCAGAATGTGCTTTTTGATTGTTTAAATGATTATATAGTCCTGAGTGTTTTGGTGTA
>NW_006408547.1:222815-223335 GCF_000296735.1 Chrysochloris asiatica | reverse complement strand
GAAAACCTTAGAAAAATGGATGCATTTGAATTATGTCTTGGTGAAAAATATTGAAAGTACCATGGACTGCAAGAAGAATAAACAAAACTGTCATGGAAGAAGCACAGACAGAACGCTTCTTAGAAGTAAGGATAGCAAGACTTCAACTCTCGTACTTTGGACTCATTAGAAGGGACCAGTTCCTAAAGAAGGATGATCTCATGCTTTGGAAAAGTGGATGGTCACGGAAAAGTGGAAGACCCCTTATAAGATGGAATGCCATGGTGGCAGCAACAATGGACTCAAACCTAACAACAACTGTGAGGATGGCACAGGACCTGGTAGTGTCTCGTTCTGCTATGCATCGGTTACCTAGGAGTCAGAACTGACTCAATGGCACCTAATAATAATAAATAAAGACAAGGCAGTTAACAATAACGACATAGTTTATGGCAGGGCGAATGGATGCAAACCCTACTTCTGCTTAAAATGCACAGAAATACTGAAAGTCTAAAGTTAAAAAGAAAAAATATTACATATT
>NW_006408547.1:219502-221850 GCF_000296735.1 Chrysochloris asiatica | reverse complement strand
TGCATGGAGGGGATTGTAACCATGGCAATGAGATAATATACAATAGAATGAATGTAAAAATAATGTTCTCCCATGTAAACTATCACATAATTCACAATAAAACATTAAAACAAAAAAGCAGGAGGGAAGTTCAATCTGATGCCGTGACCACTCAGGAGTTTATCAGTCTGTGTATCATTTCCAGGGGCTGCTATAACCAAGTGGGGTGCTTTAAACAACAGACATCTTTTTAAAAGCGTTCATTGTGACTTGAGTGAAGGTTTACAGAAAACATCATCAGCTTTACATTCAACAAATCATGTGCTTTGTTTCATCTCAATGATTACCATCCCCTCCATGCCGTAAGTGTCTCCCTAACTCCCTGTGGTTCCCACTTACATTGCACCCCGCTTCTTATCCTTTTTCAACTTTGTCCTTAGGAAAATGTTGCCCTTTTGATCCAAATAAACTGACCATTACATGACGACCATACCTTGCTAGTTTTGTTGTTCCACCTCCCCATAAACCCATCTACTGCTTGGTTGAAAATTGGACCATGAGGGTGAGTTCCTTTCCAGACCTGAAGGAGAATAGAATGCTACAGTGTAAGGTTCCTCCATCCTCTAGATAGACCAGTGAACCTGGTCTTTTATAAATTATTAAATAATTTTCAATTTGTTCCACATTTTCTTACACTCTGTCCAGGAACCTCTGTGATCCCTTTTAGAGCAAACAACAAAAATTTACTGTCTCACAGTTCTAGATACTGGCCCAAATTCAGGGTGTTGGTAGGCAGGTTTTAGGGGAAGATTCTTAGACCCAAGCACTTCTTGTTTGGCAAACTCAGCATAACTTTTTCATCGCTGTGTGTCCTACCTCTTTTATACAGGGCACCGGTCAAACTAGATTAAGACAATCCTACTCTGATATGAAGGAGCTCTGGTAGCATAGTGGTTACAAGTTGGGCTGCTAACCTTAGGTCAGCAGTTCGAAACTACTAGCGGTTTCTCTGGAGAAAGATGAGGCTGTAAAGATTTACAGCCTCGGAAACTCTTTACAGGGTTGCTCTGAGTTGGAACTATCTCCATGGCACATAACCACTGTGATAAGACCTGCGGCTAACTGATAACATCTCAAAGACCCTAATTCCAAATGAGGTAAGCTTCACAGGTACAGGAGTCAGAACTTAACATATCTATTTAGAAGGGTAAACTCCAATCCATGCTGTTGTTAAGTGCCATTGAGTCATTTCTGGCTCATAGCGACCCTGTATAGGATTTCCGAAGGAGCAGCTGCTAGATTTGAACTTGCTGTCCAGTGCTTATCACCAGTGCCATACCAGGGCTCCAATCTATAGCAGCCCTGAAATCAAACACAGGAGTGTTGATACCCACTTGTGACAGAAACATGAACCTATTGTTGTTGTTGTTATTGTTAAATGTTGTGAAGTTGGTTCCAACTTAACAGTGACTGTGTATAGGGTTTCAGAGGAAAAGCTGGTGAGTTTGAAACCACAGAACTTTTGGTTCAAACCAATCTTGAAGTCCAGTACATTATCCTTTGGCACCACACCAGGACTCATTAGTGCTGTACAAGTGAGGAAAACAGAATATAAAAGAAAAGCTGCTCAGTTCACGAAAAGGGAACTGAAAGACTTGACCACTAAGAATAAAATATAAAATCCCAGCACAGAGATGAATCTAGGAAAACCAGAAGTTGTCAAAAATGAAATGAAGTCCATAAACATCTCTATCCTAGGCATTGATGAGCTGAAATGGACTGGTATTGGCCATTGTGAATCACATAATCACATGGTTTATTATGACAGGAATAACAAGTTGAGGGGAAATGGTGTCGCATTCCTCATCAAAAAGACCATACCAAGATCTGTCTTGAAGTACAATGCTGTTTCTGATACAAGGAAGACCAGGTAATACAACTCTTGTTCAAATTTATGCACCAACCACAAAATCCAGTGATGATGAAATGGAAGAATTGTATCAACTTCTTCAGTCTGAAACTGATCAAACATGCAGGGAAGATGTATTGATAATTACTGGTAATTGGAACATAAAGGTTAAAACCAAACAGGAACATTTAGTAGTTGGAAAATATGGCTTTGGTGAAAGAAATGATGTTGGAGATTGCATGATAGAAATTTGCAAGACCAATTACTCATATGCAAATTCAGGGAGAAGCTGAAGAAAATTAAAATAAGTCCCAGAGAGACAAAATACGATGCTGGATGTATCCCATCTGAACGCAGAGATCATCTGAAGAACAGATTTGATGAATTAGACATGAAAGATCGTAGACCAGAAGAGTTGTGGGATGACATAAAGAACATCATACAGGAATAAAGCAAAAGG
>NW_006408547.1:216103-218087 GCF_000296735.1 Chrysochloris asiatica | reverse complement strand
TGAAGAGCAAAGATGTCAGTTTGAGGACTAAGGTGCGCCTGACCCAAGCCATGGTATTTTCAATAACCTCATATGCATGTGAAAGTTGGATAGTGAATAAGGAAGATTATAGAAGAATTGATGCATTTGAGTTATGGTGCTGAGGAGACTATTGAAAGTTACCATGGACTGCCAAAAGAACAAACAGAACTGTGTTGGAAGAAGTTGCACCAGAGTGCTCCTTGGAGGCCAGGATGGCCAAACTTTGTCTCTCATACTTTGGACATATTATCAGGAAGGACCAGTCACTCGAGAAGGATACCATGTTTGGTAAGGTGGAGGGTCAGAGAAATAGAAGACTCCCAATGAAATGGATTGGCAAAGAGGTGGCAGTGATGGACTCAGGTGTAGCAATGATTGTGAAGTTGGCCCAGGTCCAGACAGTGTTTCCTTCTGTTGTGCATAGAGTCACTGTGAGTTAGTAATGATTGGATGGCACCTAACAACAATAACAACAACAAATGAGGATAGCAGAGAAAGGAAAAAACCTTTTTAACATCTCAAAAGATGTAAGAAAAGGATTTGAAAAAATTCAATAATCATTCACAATAGTTTAAGTAACAACTAAATAAATCAAAAAGTCAGTGACTATAAAATCAAAATAAAAGTCAAAAGTAGATCAATATAAGTGTTTCTCCTTCCTTTCAAAATCCCATATTAAAGGTTGTTGTTATTAGGTATAGAGGAGTCGGTTTCGACTCATAGTGATCCAGTACAAAGTTTCTAAGCAGTAAGGCCTCATCTTTCTCTGAGAAGTGGCTGGCGGGCTTGAACCACCAACTTTGTGGTTCCCAGTCCTGTGCTTATCATATGGAGTCACCATGCTCACACATATTACAGGAAAGGGTAAAAATCCACAGAAACAAATATAATGGAATAAGACACAACACCTTGCGAAGGTGTTGAAAAAAGGAAAGTGGATTAACAAATGGCAAAGTTAGATGCTAATTGCCTGCAAGGGGTGGGAGGAGGCGTGACAAGACAAAAAGAAGCACACTCTTTCCAAGGCTGTTGTTATTGTTAGTGCCTTCCAGTGAGGTCTGACTCATAGTGACCCTGTATAGGGCTTCTGAGGAGTGGCTGGTGACTTTAAACTGCAGACTGCAGTTAGCAGTCCAGTGCTTATGCTACAGCGCCACACCAGAACTCCATTTCCAATGCTGACTCCAGTAAGAGCTGAAGAATTGGAAGTTCCTGGTATCTCTGATGACACAGCTGTAGATTTGAAGAAAAATCAGATTGTTTGAAAATTTGGTCACTTGTTGTTAGGTGTGGTTGAGTCCGTTCTGACTCATAGTGACCCTGACTATGGCTTTCAAGGAGCAGCTGGTGTGCTTGAACCACCAACCATGTGGTTAGCGGTCCAGTGCTTATCCTATAGCACCAAACCAGGACTCCATAAAGAACACTGAGACCCCTTACACCTATCAAGCAAAACAAAGGAAGTTGCACTCTGGAGACCCTGAATCTAAATGGTTTCCAAATTGTGGATGCAGAACTCAGCAGTGGGGGGAATTAGTCAAGGGGCTGAAAGGAAGATGAAGTGAAATCCAGGGTACACAATAGCGAGAACTCCTGTCTCCTTCCCCATTTGACTACCTGAATTCTGGCAACCAGCTTCATCTCCTGAAGAGATTGGAGGATACCTCTGTGACAAACAATCCTACAGACAATAACATTTTGGGATCTGTAAAACTGTGAGATCTTCATCTGATAACCTTATAGCCAAACTTATTAACATGCAAAAAGAATGCCCAATCGATTTTAAGTGCCTCATTCTTTTTTTTACAAGTTTTTATTGTGAATTGAGTGATAGTTTACATGGGAGAACATCAGTTTTATACTCATTGTTTCACTGCAAATAAAATCATTTAAACAACGAAAGGACACATTCTGCATGCCTGCCTCCTGGCTGCCAGCATACAGCCATTCTCTTTCCATGAGT
>NW_006408547.1:212984-215597 GCF_000296735.1 Chrysochloris asiatica | reverse complement strand
AAATTTTTTTTTATCCTCTAGTCAAGTTCTGATCATCAAGCCATGAGAGCTAGGTCAAATGGGTATTACAAGTTCTGATCATCAAGCCATGAGAGCTAGGTCAAATGGGTATTATCTACAAGTCTGGGTGTTCTTGTGTGTCTCCCTTCACTTCACATCAGCGGGATACTTTTTCTCAATTCTAGCCGTCTAGGAAGTGCCTGATTCTTAAATATGGATTGACAGTCAAAAATGATAATTGAGAAACCCACTTATGAGTGATAAGGGTTAAAAAACAAACAACCAGAAAACAAAGGCCTCAGAAAAACTTAAAACAATGAATGAAATAAGCAATGAAGGAAACAGAAGAAAAATCCAAAAATCTGTTAGTCTTCTAAAGGAAATTGGAGAAAAAATTATGTATAAAAAACAAAAACAGAATGTCATGTACATATTTGTTTTAATTCAGAGAACAAGGAAAAATTGTCAGTAATAAAAAGTAGGAAAGTAAAATAATTTTAAAAAGTGATGGAAGACAATGTTGAGAGAATGTTTCAAAAAATTTAATAAAAAGATGGAAAATAGAAAAGATAAAACATTAGAGAAGAAAATGAGTCAATCAAACATTCAAGCAATAGGAATTCCTTTAAGACAAATATGAAGTGGGGTAGAATGAAGAATAGAAATTTATCAAGGAATGATCCCAGAACAGAAAGGCTTGAGTTTCCAAGCTGAAATGTCTACTAAGTATTTATGATAGTAAACATCAGAACTAATGAAACATCACCCTTATCAAATTAAATTCTTGCACAGTTTGAGAAGACTAGAGATAAAGAGATATTCAAGAATGGAAAATTGTCACATTTGATCAAGAATCAAATTGTATGTTTTTGAAGGAATTGCATTGTTACAAGCAAGATCAAGGTTCCTGTTAACGTTCTAAGGAAAAATGTTTTCTGAAGGAAAACATTATCCATTAAGTCTTAAAAATATTGAAAACATTTTCAGACATATAAAGTGTCAAAAACATTTATTTACCATTCAAGCACGCTTTCTTATGGGGTTGTATAGAACATACACAACAGTATTGAGGAAATAAGCCAAGAATGAAAATATGTTTTCCAGATCCATAGCGCAAAAGGGGTAAAAACCACAGGGGTAAAGTGAAGTTCTTAAAACAGAATTCAGACAGTCTAGAAAGTAATGTGTTTAAGGACAGAAGGCGTCAGAGAGTATTTCACCTCCAACCCTGTCCACATGCTCAGAAAAAGGAGTGGAAAAGGTGCTCTGCCTGATACTGACAACTTTAACAGAGAGTTTGGAGACAAAAAATAGTGTTAGCTAGATTGAAAATCAAGTTAAAAAAAAAAAAAATTACTAATTCCAGAGGGAATAAAAAGTGATATGAAAAAGGAAATGTCAAACAAAAACGTAAATTTAGTTAGAGCATACTAGAGATGGAGTCCTGCTATGGCACTGTGGGTCAATGAGCTGGACTGCAAAGCGAGTCTGACCTGCAAGGTTGGCGGTTCACGCTTACCAGCTTCTCCTCTGAAACCTTAGGGTTGCTATGGGTCAGAATCAACTTAACAGTACTTAACACCACCAACATACTAGAGATGGCTCAGCTGCAAATATTTTCATTGTCATAGTGTTAACACTGAAGGGTAACAGGGTACAAGATCACCAAAGAGAACTATGTCTTCATCTTTCGTAGTAGAAAATCAACAAACATGTTGCCAAACAGTCAATTCTGATTCATGTTCGTTATGTTTTACGGGGTTTTTAAGCTATAATCTTACAGAAGCAGATCTCCAGGTCTTTTTCCATGGTATTGCTGACTGGGTTCAAACTGTCAACCTTTCAGTTAGGAGTTCAAACCATTTGAGACACCCAGGAAACTTAGGATGCAAGAATGATAGACTTTCTGCTCCTGTAACAATTTACAACCTCAGAAATCCTATGCAGGGTTACTGTAATAGTTAGGGTTCTATGTCAACTTGACTAGGCCGAGATTCCCAGAGGTTTAGCAGATAAGATGTGCATATTCCTATGGTGATGAAACCTACCACAGGTATAGTTAACTCTATGATGAATGGCTATGAGCAGCCAATCAATGAAAGGGATGCTTCCTTAGGGGTGTGGACTGCTCCCAATATAATGGGCATGTGGGAAAGGCTCTCTCTGTTTCTTCCACTAGGAACCTGGGACTCTACAATTTCCTTGAGAGTAAACTTTTTATTTATTTATTCATTCATTCATTCATTCTCTCTGTTTCTTCCACTAGGAACCTGGGACTCTACAATTTCCTTGATAGTAAACTTTTTATTTATTTATTTATTTATTTATTTTTACGCATTAGTGACCCTCTATAAGATTTTCAAGCAGCAATTAGTGAGCTTGAATTGCCATATAGCACCACATCAGGACTCCCTCTCTATATATATGCTGTTGTTATTGTTGTTAGGTGCCATGGAGTCAGTAGTGACTCATAGTGACCCTATGCACAGCAGAAAGAAACACGGCCGGGTCCTGGGCCAACCTCACTATTGTTGTCACGCTTGAGCACATTGATGCTGCTACTTTGCCAATCCATTTCGCTGGTGGTCTTCCTTTATTTCTCTGACTCTCCAC
>NW_006408547.1:209148-212659 GCF_000296735.1 Chrysochloris asiatica | reverse complement strand
ATATACACATAAGGAGCTGTAGTAGTGTAGTGGTTACGAATCGGGCTGCGAACCTCAAGGTCAGCAGTTCGAAATTATCAGCTGTTCCACGGGAGAAAGAGGCGGCTTTCTGTTCCCGTAAAGATTTACAGCCTTGGAAACGCTATTCAGGGTCGCTATGGGTCGGAACTGACTCTATGGCACATAACAACAACAACATATATATACATATATAGATTTCACTGGTTTTGCTACTCTAGAAAACCTGGCCTAAGACATGTGAAAGAGTGGGGTAGTACAGAAACAGAATCACAAGGATGAATTTTCTAAATTAGTACTCAAGTATGACTTGTTTTAAAGACAATGATATAAGGAAGAGGCATGACTTCTATCTTACAGGAATCAGCCTTCAGTTGACTTTGAATTTGATCCTCTTTTCCCCTTGTGGATTCAAGGAAGTCAGAGATGGCACCTACTTGCTTAAGCAGCTGGTGTCAGGAATGAAGTTCATTTGCAATGGCTCCAGACTCAGGAGAGTATGAGGTTTTATAAGAAAAAGAATGAAGGGGCAAGGAAGCAGAAGGGAGAGCCACAACTTCTGGATTCATCTGGAGTCTACATCATCAGGCTGGTTAAAAGGATGGCTGATCTGGGGCCAGGACCTACTGCAATTTACCCTGCCAGAGTCCCAAGGCCAAATGCATGAAAGTGGTTAGTCCAGCTTAGAAGAAAAGACAAACTTGAGTGCTTTTAAAATGTTTATGTGTTTGACAGTTTTATGAATGTTGGTTTCTCCTGCCTATTATTATAAAATAGATTTATATGTATGATAGGAATATTGGGAATTACGATTACAGACAGCTAATCAGACCAACTTCAGTCTATACTTGATTAGATTTGCTAAAAGAGGAGTCAGAATTTGCCTGAAAAAAAATAGGTTCTTTGTACTAAGCCTTTGTAGAGTATGAGACCTTACGTGTAATCCTTAACCCCACCCAGAACCAACCCAAACCTGCTGGGAGAACAGGAGATTCATGACTGATAGAAAGGAACATGCTTGTCTCTACAGTGCACCAGGTTGATAGGGATGAGCTATTAAGACATTCGCGATCAAACATGGGAGGCTATAAAGGCATGAGGTCGTTGTCTTACAGCTTTCATGGATGTGCTTAGTTTTAGAATGAGGGGACAAAGGAAATCCCCACTGACTAGTTTTCTTCTTTTCCAGATGGGTCTGGTGAAGGGAGGGTGGGATTTTATGCTGATAGGATTTCATTATTTCAATTGTGAGTAACTCTTACTAGGATTAATTGTAATTGTTAAAATTCTAATTGTAGAAGACCTGTAACTAAAAGGGGAAAGCAACTCTCATTTCAGAAACAGAGGCTCCAAGGACCATCATTAAGGTAGAGAATTAATGGAGTGTGGGATCCCTGCCTGGGAAAGCAATGACAGGAGAGGCATTGACATGGAAAGATACTGCAGCTTTGGACTCTAGGTCCATGGACTGAGGACTAACACTGTGTGCCTGTGGGCAGAAGGTTGACTTGTAGAATGTGTCCTTTGGATAATCAAATGAATATGTAATTTTTGTTTTGTTTTATAAGTGTGCATCAAACATTTTTTGCTTTGTTTATCTGTGATATGTAAGTTGTAAATGGGGCCATTGTGTTTTCGGTAGTAGAAGTTTTAGTTATATCATGTTAGGTGCAAATATGACTTTGAAATTTTCTTTATTTAGAGATTATGCGTATAGTTTATAAGTTTCAAGTTGACAAGGATGGACTGTAATAGTTAGGGTTCTACGTCAGCTTGACTAGGCCAGGACTCATTCTTAAAGGTTTAGCAGTTAAGATGTGCTGATTCCCATGGTGATGAAACCTATACAGGCATGGTTAACTCTATGATGAGTGGCTAGGAGCAGCCAATCAACTAAAGGGATGCTTCCATGGGGGTGTGGCCTGCTCCTAATATAATGGACACACTGGAAAGGCTCCCTCTCTCTCATCTGCTGGGGACCTGGGAGTCTACAGTTGTAAGTCATTTCCTTGATAAAAAACTTCTCTCTCTCTCTCTCTATGTATATATATATATATACATATAGTTGTTATGTGCCGTGGAGTCAGTTCTGACTCATAGCGACCCTGTACAGGGTTTCCGAGGCTGTAAATCTTTACGGGAGCAGAAAGCCTCATCTTTCTCCCGCAGAACAGCTGGTAGTTTCGAACTGCTGACCTTAAGGTTCACAGCCCGATTCGTAACCACTACATTACCACAGCTCCAGCAGTTCAAAACTACCAGCTGTTCTGCGGGAGAAAGATATATATATATTTCAGTGGTTTTGCTTCTCTAGACAACTTGGCCTAGACAGTCACTATGGGTCAGAATCGATCGGACATCATACAGTAGCAGTAGCAACAGCAGCAGCAGCAGCAGAAACCTTAGGAAGTCAGTAGACGGTATTTAAATGTAAAAATCAAATCAAGAACAAGACTATAAAAAGGAGATTCAAGAAGTTAGTGGCTACCTTGGGACGCAAGACTTTGAGATTGGGACACCTTATAGAATTATACTTTTAAGATTTAAAAAATTCTGTACATGGATTACTGCATGAAAATTAAATTTTATGTTTAAAAATCAAACAGTATTCTCATACACCTGTAACAATCAAGCACAGATTGTGTGATAAAAACACAAAAGGACATATATTGCATGAAACAATTATTGTAAAAACTTACAAAAAGATTTCCAGACTAAAAGAAACATTCTTTGATGCATATATACTACTATTGACCTCTATCCCCTTTAGCCCTTGCATACCTCCCTCCATGTGTCTTCACCTGTCTTCATTAATCTCCTGCCACCCTTACCCATCTTGTATGTTGCCACCAAAAGTAACATGTGTCTACCCTCTAGCTAGTGAATTACTTCCTTCCCTGTAAGGCTTGGTAACCATCAAAGAATGTTTCTTTTAGTCTGGAAATCTTTTCCTAAGCTTTTATAACAATTGATTCATACAGTATTTGTCCTCTTGTGTCCTTTTCACAAGAGGTAAATAGTGGTATATACACAAACTTGGAGTACTGGTGTGGCACTGTGGGTTAATTTGCCAGAATGCAAAATCGATTGAACTGTAAGGTGGGTGGTTCAAGTTCACCAGCATTCCTCGGAAATCCTATAGGGTCGCTATGGGTCGGAACCAATTCTACAGCACTTAACAACATACAACCTTGGAACAACAGTGTTCTATGCTTAGATACATGGATTGAAACATATGCTGTAAGGGTAAGGGAGGAAGAATATGATATGTGTGTATATTGTTGCTGTTAAATGCCATCGAGTTGGTGCTGACTCACAGTGACCCTGTATAGGGTTTCCAAGGAACAACTGATGAGCTTGAACTGCTGACACTGCGGTTCAAACCGACCTTGCAGTCTAGCACATATCCTGCAGTGCCACACTAGGACTCCTTACATGTATATAGCTCTCAAATATATGAGTTTGAAAGAGGATGTTTGTACATGAGTATTTA
>NW_006408547.1:191900-208538 GCF_000296735.1 Chrysochloris asiatica | reverse complement strand
TACCTGTCATGCAAACACAGCTATGAATGTAGTGGAGCCTACAGAAGGAAAACAATGAAAACTGCCAGATATGATCCAACATCCTGAGGCAATGAATTTGTGGTCCTGGGGCTCAGGACCATAGTCTCAGGAGACACCATGGTCAACTGGCACAACATAGTCCACAAAGGCAGTGTTCTACATCCTGCTTCGGTAGTAGGGTCTAGAATCTTAAAAACTCATGAGTGGTTGTCTCAGGTATAGCTATTGGTGTCTCCCTGTGCAGAAGAAAGAAGAGTGATAAGAACTGAAGATGCTTGGAATCAATAAGTTCAAGGGACTAAAGGAACAGGTAACATCAGTCTCTAGGACGCTGAGACCAGAAGAACTAGATGGTACCCAGGACCCCAACCAACAGCCCTGAAAGTGATCACATTAGAGGGTCCTGGGTAGAGTGGGAGAAAATGTGAGTAAAAAAACCCCTCAAAATTATCTAATAAAAATTTTTAAATACACACAAAAAATGGGTTTACTTGTCAAAAAGAGACGGGAGGAATCTGAAACTATGGCCCTCAACTACCTTTCAGGTCTGGAAGGGAACTGACCCTGTGGCTCACCTTTCAGCCAAGCAGTAGATAGGTTTATAGGGGAGACAACAACACTAGCAAGGTATGTTCACCATTGAACGGTTAATCATTCCAAATCAAAAGGACAATAAATGCCTAAGGACAAAATTAAGAAGGGATGGGAAGGTGGGTGGAATGCAAACTGGACCCACAAAGAAGCAGCAGGATAATTGTTGATGCATTGTAACCACTGAGATGAAACAAAGTGCAAGGTTTGTTGAATGTATAGCTGATTATCTTATCTACAAACTTACACTCAATTCATAATAAGGAGTTAAAAAATTCAAAAGAAAAGACAGCAAATAAAAGGAAGAAAAACATTTTTTAACAGGAAAGATAGGAACAAACAAGATGGCGGATCGGGTGGAAGTGCAGTAAAGAAGCTCCGCCAACAACAACACAGAATACCCGACCAAGCAGGCTCAGGGCTGCTCCCAGAACTCTGAACCACATATTAAGTAATATTTAGAAGGTTGGAAGGCTTACAGCTGGGGGAGTTTGTGGCAGAAGCAAGAAATCCATTGCTTTCTAGTTCAGAACGCTCAGCTGCTCCAGGAGCCGCCATCTTGAGTGAAACCACGAAGGGGAAGGATCGGAGCAGCCACAGACACCTGGCAGAACCGCTGAGATAAAGGTGTGGACATTCTTTTCCTTTGGTATCTGTTCATTGGTCCCTTGCTATCTGCGCACCTCCATTCGGGTGACTATAGGGGTGCCTGAGCTAGTGGGCACCCAGCTCCACCCTCGGAGGGTTCTACTACGCATGTGCATAGATCTCCTCAAAATTTAAAGAGACAGTTTCCAATTAAAACCAAATGGCCACAGCCGGCCCTGAACTGTTTCCAACTAGAAAAAAGGCCTCAACGGGGATTGTGGAGCGGGACAAGCAGACAAAAGAGGAAATAGGCCGGAAATTAAATCCTAAATTACGTCAAAACGACCAACAGTGGTATCTTGAAACTTCTCAGGAAGAAGAGTGAAAAGGGAAGCCCATTTCCTGATCACATCTACCTGGAGGCATTCAGAAAGCATAAAAAATACCAAAATACATACCCATCTAAGTATTAAGTCCACAGATAACCCTTGAAGATGCCAAAAAAACAGAAGCAGATGATCCTATCTGCACATGTCCAGAAACGAGATAAAGTGACTAAGGCAAATGAGCTAGAAGTAGACCTACACTCCATACTGGAAGATGGGCAGGCTTTGGAAATGCCTGAGAAGGAATTCCTAAAAATGATTATAAAAGGTATCAAAACACTATACAATGCAGTTGAGAAAAATAAGGAAGAAGTCAGGAAAGTGCTACAGGAACAATCAAATAAGATAGATAGAGCATTGGAAACAATTCAAAACTTACAGAAAGAGGTCTAAACGATTAATAAAAGAATATTAGAAATGGACAATACATTTAAAGGGCAAAGGAATAGAATTGAAGAGATAGAAGCTAGAACTAGTGAGCTAGAAGATAAAGCACCACTAAGATACAAATACAAAAAAGGATTAAAAAAATTAGAAGGCTTAAAAGATTCATGTTGGATAACGTGAAGAGGAATAACTGTTATCATGACTAATCGCGACTGTCACACTTGTAAATGTATACGTTTTGTAACAAAAAAGGGGGAGTGGCTAATCTTACAGCCCAGAAACAGAGGACCCTAGGACCATCAAGAGAGGAACACACAAATAGAATGTGGGACCTCATCCAGAGAAGCAGCAGCACCAGAGATGGAGGCAGAGATGGGGGCATGGAGATGGGGAGTGGCTGAGGACTTTAGATTCATCAACTAAGAAGAGAAGGACTAAGAACTGGTGGCCAGGAGCAGACTTGCAGAATGTGCCCTTTGGAGATGTAAATTATCATATATGCCTGAGTGGGGTTTTTTTTTTGTTTGTGTGTTTTTTAAAAAAGCTAAAGTGGATAGAGAGAAATACTTTTAACTCATGGTATATGGAGGGGACTATAATCAATGTAATAAAACAAGTTATTTGAATTGTTGAATGTGAAACTAATGAAAAAAAAAAAAGGAAAGATATTTGGTCCATCTAGATTGAAAGACTGTTTTAAATTTTAAATGAAAAAATATATGTAAACATATTTCAAACTGTAAAGAACTATAGAATGCAAGACAGTGGTTTGAGTCTGTTGGCAAGATGAAAGATGATTTGTTTTTCGATCGATTAGGAAAATATAACAACCAACATTTAAATAGCACTTGTACTGTGTGTAAGGCACTGACCAGTATTCTAAGCATTTGAATATACTAAACTCATTTAATCTTAAAAAGAAAATCCAGAAGGAATGTTCAGACAGGTGGATAAAAATCCAGGACGTCTAATATCCTTGAGGCCAAGGGGAGAATGAAGAGCAAGTTTTGAGAACTAGAAGGTGAGCTACATCACTAAGGACTGGATAGGGTTAACTAGAATGAGGATTAAAAATGGTGCCTGGGATGCAGCAATTGTGAATGCATTTGTGATCGTAGGGGTAACAACTTTAGCATCATGGAGGATGAATAAGGTTCTAATGGACTAAAAATTAAATGGAATTTCAGCAGGAAATGAGGAGGGTAAATGTACACTATACTTAAAGACATTATATAGAAAGAGAAAATGACAGACAATGTCAGCAGCTTGAGGAAATGGAGATAACATAAAATTTATATTTTATTTCACTGTTGATAGAGCTGGGTATAGAATATCATTGTAAATTTCTACAAAGAGGGAAGGAGTTAAAATAGAGTTTGTTGTTTTTTTAAAAAGGGGATAATACCAAGATTCCCTGAGGAAGAAATGAGAAAGAATTGTTAGTAGAAAGCAAGAGTAAGAAAGCAAGATGCTTTGTTATTTGTGAAAGTTAGGTGGGTTAGGGTTAGGGTTAGGATTGAGACTGAAGGAAATACTAGCTTTTTCTGTGACATTTGAATAAAAAAATACAAGAAACACAAACAAATTGCTGTTGAGTTGATTCCCAATCATGGCCATTCCATATGTCAGAGAAGGACTGTGTTCCATACGATTTTCAGTAGCGGTGATCTCAGGGAAGTAGATGTTCAGGTCTTTCTTTGAGGTGCTTCTGGATGGAGTACTCACTGAGTACTTCACTGTTTGTGCCATCCAGGAGTCCTTATTTGAGTCAGAACCTAGGAAGTTTTGGAGACCAATGACTTCTTTTTGTCTTAGAGAACAGGCAATGTGAATGAGAAGGGAATTAGATATTATAATAATATGGATTTTATATCTTCCTAATGGCAGGAAAACTGGCTGGGAGCTAAGCTAAAGGTCAGGTGAGAAGAGGCAGAATGTTGTAGTTCTTGTTAAGTGCTGTTGAGTTGGGAAATTCTGACTCACATTGATCCTATACAGGGTTTCTAAGGAGCAGCTGGTCAGTTTGAACTGTTGACCTTGTGGTTTGCAGCCCAGTGCTAATCCTACAATACTATACCCTAAGTCCAAGAGGCAGAATGTTGTTGTTGTTAAGTGCCATCGAGTTGATTCCAACCCATAGCAACCCTGTATAGGGTTTCCAAGGAGCAGCTGGTGAGCTTGAACTACTGACCTTGCAGTTCAAACAACTTTGCGGTCCAGTGCATTAATGCACAGTGCCACACCAGACTCCAAGAGGCAGAATAAATGGGTGGTATCTGAGAGACGAAGACAAAGGTTACAGGCGTTCAGAGGTCACTCTAAAGCATGGAAAAGGACATGATAGGAAAAGGGCAAGGGAAAGAACTGTGAAAACAGGATTTTGGAAAAGGTATATTCCTTTCCTTAAAAGCAGCCTAGAAAAACAACTTTTTCTTTTACCTTTCTCTCCTGCCTGGATAGTTTCCTCATGTCCTACCTTATCACAGAAGTCTCAGTGACAAAGACCACAGACAGCATAAATAATAACAGCTTTATTATTCCTTCAGCGCCACTGGGGCAGGAAAATCTAACAGACGGTCTTGGGGAACAACAAATGTTATATGCTACCCCGTGACTAGCCAGTGCAGAATGCAATTTGGCAATATTGCTCTGGGTTTCTGGAGAGAAAGTAGAAATGCTGTCCAGCCTCAAGTTTCTTTAGAAACAAATATCCAAGCCACAAAATTTAAAGGAATTAAGAATAGAGTTTGCTACTAAAGTTCAGTAACAAAGTCCTCTTCTCTTTTTGACAGTCTTTCATTTCATATAGCTCCTCATATGCATGTTTTTTTTTTATTGAAAGAGTTTACACATACAAGTCTACAAAATAAACTGTCACCTCTTGTCAAGTGTTTGACAGGGGGGTAGTCATTTCTAAAAGTTAACAATTTAAAAGGGATTGCACTTAACATCCCTCTAGTCCATGAATAATTTTTCTGTCCCCCATCCCCAGAATCATCAAAGAGTTTATCATTATTCTACAACATTGTGCAATATTCCATTGTGTGTATGAACCAAAGTTTATTTACCCTTCTTCTGTGATGGGCATTAAGGCTGTCTCCATCTTTTTGGTATGTCACTTGTAGAAAGATCCTGTTATCTTTTTAAGTTTTTATTGTGACTTGAATGATAGTTTACATGGGAGAACATCAGTTTTACACTCATCCTATCATATTTTGTTCATTACAATCCCCTCCATGCATCATCATTCAACAGTATTTCCTTCTAATCCCTTTTTTGTTGTTTTTTTAATGTACACAAAAACACTCAGGAGTATATAATTATTTAAACAACCAAAGGGCAAGCCTGCAAGCCTGCCTCCTGGCTGCCAGCACACAGCCTTTCTCTTTCCATGAGTCCTCAGCTGCTCTGTGTCGCCATGTTCTCACCTCTGCCTCCATCTCTGGTGTCAGTGCTTCTCTGGATAGGGTTCCACATTCCGCTCATGCTCTTCTCCCTTTGATGGTCCTAGAGCCCTCTGTTCTTGAAATGTAAGATTAACTACTCCCCTCTTTTTTTTACAAAACCTTTACCTTTACAGTTGTGACAGTTGCAATTAGTCATGATAACAATTACTCACTACTGAATCATTAAGAATCTTATCCCCATCTCCTTTCACCAGACAGGTCTGGACAAGATGAAAACTATTCAGTGGGGATTCTACTTTCCCTCAAACATTCTAAAACTAAACACCTGCTTGAAAATGTAAAAGCCAGTCACTTAGTGTCTTTATTGCCCACTCCACCCCCCGATTTTAGGTAGCCAATGTCTAAGTTGCCCATCCCTATCAACTCTGAACAGAAGGGATAGGACTGATCCTTGATGTGAAGATTCCTTCCCTCTCAGTGGGTATTTTGAGATAATACATCCATAAGTGGAGTCCTGGTGTGGTGCTGTGGGTTAATGCATTGGACTGCAAAGTTGCTTTGAACCACAGGGTCGGCGGTTCGAGCTCACCAGCCGCTCCTAGGAAACCCTATACAGGGTCACTATGGGTTGGAAACGACTCAACAGCACTTAACAACAACAACATCCATAAGTATAGGTAAAGTTTCTCAAATTGTAGCAGTTTATACTTGTTTCCTTTATCACAATTTTTTTTATCTTCCCCTAGTCCAGTTCTTTCCCAGCAAGATGGATTGACAAAGTGGCAGCATCAATGGGCTTAAGCATGGCAACAATTGTGAGGTTGGCCCAGGACCTGGCAGTGTTTCACTGTGTTGTGCACAGGGTTGCTATGAGTTGGTACCTACTTGATGGCACATAACAACAACAACAGTCGAGTTCTGATTATCAAGTCAAATGGGTACTATGGTTTGGGCATTCTTGTGCATTCACTCTCAGCTCTAGTCCTTCATGGCCAAGTCCTTGTCCATGGGTTCAGGAGTTCCCAAGCCTCACTATACTTCAGACCTACCAGGTCTTCCTCTTCTCTCTCTCATCTCCAGGCCGATGGGAGTCTACGGAACGTGGTTGGACTAGATCCTGTTTTCTTATCCATTCTGATCTTCATATCTCTTGATTGGTACATTTCTATATACTTATCAATAAGTGCGAATTGATGTCATTTTTCTGTGTGTGTGTGATGCTGGATTCTTTGTTCTACATAATTTTCTATGCTGAGTTCATTTCGTTTGTGGGTTTTCTTGTCATTTTCATTTCTGTTGGGTTAATGTTTATACATCTTTTTCATTTTCTTTTTTTATTGTTGTTTATTTTGATGCACAGGTATATTCTTTTTCTTTTAGGTTACCCTGTAATTTTTTCCCCCCTGCTTAAAAGACTCTTTTTTATCTTGAAATGTACTTGACATCCTTTGCCATTTGGAAGTTCTATATCTATACTATTTCCTCCTTTCGCTTTGTACTTGACTTCATTATACATTGTTATCTCTGGTTCCCTATTATCATTACGTTAAATACGTCTATAGCTGGATTGAGTTCTGGATGGTGGTGTCATGAATGGTAACCTCAGGATGTTGTCAGCTGTTGTTGATTCTGAGTCCAAAGAACACCCTTTAGTATTTTTGCAAAGTTGGTCTGGTCATTACAAATTCCTTTCATTTTCGTTTATCTGGAAACGTCCTAATTTTTCTGGTGCATTTGAGGGACAGCTTTGCTGGGTATATGATTCTTGGTTGACAGTCTTTCTTTGAGAGTTTTGTATATGTCATTCCATTGCCTTCTTGCCTGCAGGGTTTCAGCCAAGCAATCAGCTTAGTCTTATTGGTTCTCCTTTGTAGGTAAATTTTTGCTTCTCCCAAGCTGCTCTCTTTGATTTTGGGAAGTTTGGTTATGATATGTCTTAGTGATTTTCTTTGGGGATCTATTCTGTTTGAGATTCGTTCAGCTTCTTCTATGCTTATCTTCTCATCTTTAATGCAGTTAGGGAAGCTTCCTTCCAACAACTCTTCAAGAACTTTTTCTGTGCTTGTCTCTCTTCCTGTTCTGGAATTCTGATCACCTGTAAGCTGTTCCTCTTCATGGTGCCCACATAACTCTTGGGCTTTCTTCAGATTTTTTCATTCTTTTTTCTGATTGTTCTTCTAGCATACTAGTATTGACAGATTTATGTTCAAGCTCACTAAATCAGGCTTCCATTGCTTCACATCTACTTCTCTGCCCTTTCTATGTATTGTCCATTTCTGAGACCTTACTATTAATGCTCTGGGTTTCTAATAAGCAGGTTTCAAAATTTGCATTTATTTATTCTGTTTATTCTTGTAGTGTTTTACTGAATTCTTCTAAAATTTTTATTGTGTTCTTTCTTTCCTTGATCTTTCTATGGATCCTATGAAGATACCTCATTAACATTCTTTGGAAACTTTTTCAGTTAGTTCTATTACCTTTTCTTCCTCAGAAATGTCTTCTGGCTCTGCATCCTGGTCATTTGTTTGAGCCATTCGTTCATTTCTTCACGTGATCTAACATTGTTTGTTGTCTCCAGGGCATTGTGAAGTTGTCATATTTTTAAAAATAATGCAGTTGTTGGACCCAGAGGGAGAAATCTCTGGAGGGTTTCTACAATTCATGGAGCTCACAAGGTGTTTGTGGAAGGGATGTGACAGCAGAGTTCTGGGCCATAGGTGGAGTTCCTATTGGTTCAGGGCACTCAATCTGGAAGTAGTTTGTGGAGGCCTTCAATGGAGCTTGTTTCAGTGTCTGTTAGGACCACAGGGATGCTGGGGGCAGGGTGACTGGTTAAATGCTGGTCTGGCGGTTCTGCTGGTTTTGTAGATCTGGTGCCAAGCCCACCTGAATCCAGGTGCCAAAACAGCACACCAAAGTGGTGGAGCTGGCCCCCACTGCATGCTGACATGGCTCCTAACCATGTAGCTCCAAACTCCCAGAGAGCAGGGTCTGTGCTGGGGGATAGATGTGAGTGGTAGCTGGTCACCCCTGTGGTCAACAGGGGAGCATGGGGACAAAGAAGAAATCACACCTTTTTTGCCAACCATGCTAATGCCAAGCCTCCTTCCATTGCCAAAGCTGCTCACAGGATGGTGGAGCTGAGTTTGGCCAGCCATCACCAGTCAGTCTTCCTTTTCCCATCCCTGTTTGTCACCAAGCTTTATAAAATGAGCCCTGGTGATACTGTGGGTTAGGCATTGTGCTGTTAACTGCAAAGTCAGCAGTTCAAACACACCAATCACTCCACAGAAGAAATATAAGACTGTCTGCTTCCATAAAGATTTACAGTCTCAGAAAGCCTATATAGGGTTGCTATTAGTTGGAATTGGCTTGATGGAGTGGGATTTTAATATTGATGTTAAATGCTGCCATGTCAGTTGTGACTCATAGCAACTCTGTATAAGATTTCCGAGGAGGAGCTACTGCGTGTGAGCTACTGATCTTTCAGTTCAAATTGACCTTGTGGTCCAGTGCTTATCCTACAGTGCCACACCAAAACTCAGGGCTTTTAATAGTGCAAGCTTTATAAACTTCCTACAGTTACCATTGACAGAATACAAGGTGAACTGTCAGAACAACTATGACTCTATTAACGGTCAACACAAAGAGAACTGTTTTCAGTAACTAGTGTTTCAAACTTTTAAGTGTTTTATAATAAAACATATCATTATAGGACTCCACTGTTGTTAAGTGCTGTCAAGTCCTTACAAAGTCATAGCAACCCTGTGAGGATGGTTTCCAAGGAGCAGCCGGTGGATCTGAACTGCCAACCTCATGGTTCCCAGTCCAGTGCTGATACTACAGAGCCACACCAGGACACCAATAATATAGCCGACTTCTCTTTCTGATACTCAGCTGTAAAAAACAGAGACCTACAGCAGCGCTGTGGGGTCCTGGTGTGGTGCTGTGGGTTAATGCATCAGACTGCAAAGTCGTTTGAACTGCAAGGTCAATATATATATATACATTCATTTAAATGTACAATGGGCACAATTTACAAGGCATCCTCCTGCCCACAGGCACACAGCCTTACTCAGTCCATGGGCCTAGAGCCCGCAGCTGCTCTGTCTCTATCATGAGATATTTTAATGTGACTACATGTGATTTTCCTTTTACCAGCCATTTAGACCATATACCCAAGTAAAATATAATTCTTCCATTAAGTGTTGACTCAGAAATATATGACACAAGTGAAACTACCAGCTGCTCCGCGGGAGAAAGATGAGGCTTTCTACTCCCGTAAAGATTTACACCCTTGGAAACCCTGTACAGGGTCGCTATGGGTCGGAACCGACTCGACGGCACTTAACAACAACAACAACATGTGATTTTCCTTTTACCAGCCATTTAGACCATATACCCAAGTAAAATATAATTCTTCCATTAAGTGTTGACTCAGAAATATATGACACAAGTAAAACAAAATTAGAAAGAATCCTAAAGTCACCTCTGCCATAATGCAGCCACTATGCATAACTAACTTTGTAACTTCATAAGAACTGGAGCCCCCACAAAGGGGAGACCTTTAGGGTGCAAACTAGGCAAGTGTATTCTAGAGGGTAGTAAGTAGACTTTGCATTTTGGAGAAAATTTTTGTATTTTTGCTCTTCTACGTATAGTTGGGGAGTACTGGTATTGAACACAAAAAAGTAAAATCATTCACTGCCCTCTCCTCCCAGGAGACAAGCTAAAATGTTAATCAGGTTACTGAGCAGGACCAATCTTCCCTGCCCAGGAGACAAGCTAGAATGCTAATCAGGTCACCAAAGAGACAAATCTCCCTGGTTTCCCTCCTGTTCTCAAACAGGTCTGCAACCTAGCCAGCCCCACTACTGCCGCCCTTAGAAGGCCGTGTTGCCCTCCATTTGGGGCTCAGAATCTGGAGAAATTAGCTCGTCTGAGCCAGCCAGCTAAATAAAATTTGAAACTCTGCTTCACCTCTCCAAGTGGCCTCAGTTTCTTTGACGAGGGATCAAGAGCTGCAGTGACACTCTCGAATCTAAAACTGCTGTACAAGTATGGAGCTGTAGGATAAGCACTAAAATGCTAACTGCAAGGTAGATGGTTCAAACCCACTAGCCACTCCCTGGAAACCCTATACAGGGTCACTCTGAGTGGAAACTGACTTGAGGGCACTTAAAAACAACCAGTATATTCAGTTTTCATATTCTGTGTCTTTTGCAACTGCTTGGCTTATGTGCAAATGTTTTGTAAACACAGAAATCCTTGCAGTGTTCTGAATAGCCCAGGTTTAAGAATGTCTTAGATAACTAAGAACTGGTTTAAAGGGCTCTCACTGCAGTGTGGTTGTGTCTATGCTGCTTTGTTGTTAAATGCCACAGAGTTCGTTCTGACTCATAGAGACCCTACAGAGTATGTGCTAAGAGAAAATGAAATACTTTGCTTAGGCTTTCTGCACAGGTGACCTGTTCAGATGAAGCTTGTATGCTAACAACAAAGTACTTAACATTCTAGGGCAATAGAATGCTCTAGCATAGCATGCTAAATCAAAGCATATCAAATCCACTGCCATCCAATTGATTCTGACTTCTAGTGACCCTACAGAGGGCATCTGAAGCTGTAAATCTTTAGGGAGCAAAAAGCCTCATCCTTCTCCTGCGGAGTGGCTGGTGGGTTTGAACTGCTGATCTTGCGGTCAGTCCAGTGCTTATCCTACAGCACCACCGTGGCTCAGGTTCCTACCTAGCCTGCCTTTATTGTCCAGTTTGCTACTTCCTTTTAAATTAATTTCACTAATTTAAACAATAGATTATTTAACTACTTCAAGTCCCTGGTCCTACAAAGTGTTAACAAGATTGGTTGGAGGTTCCATACCTCCGGAGAAAGCCCAGGGAACATAAGTCAAAAAAATCAGCCATTAAAATCCTAGAAATGCAAGAATGTTGGTGTATGTTTTATTACGTACATTTTTACCACAACAAAAAAAAAAAATGGTGTATGTTTTATTACGTACATTTTTACCACAACAAAAAAAAAAAATGAAAGAAAATCTTATAGAACACAGTTCTATCCTGACACATACAAGGGGTATGGCTGTCATGAATCTGGAAGACTAGATAGCAACCGGCTTTGTTTTTTGAACTATATCAAGCAGCCCCCAACCCTGGGCTATGTAGCAAGTCCTCCTGGGAGTTTTCATACACAACTGTGTCCACACATCGTTCAGATTCACAGGTCATAATTTGATGCTGCTGCTGTTGTTTCTAAGTGCCAATTTACAGGGACCCTGTATAAGATTTTGGAGAAGCGACTGGTGAGCTTGACCCACCAATCTTACAGTCCAGTGCATTAACCCGCAGTCACACCACGATCCAATTTGATCATATAGCCTATATTATAGAAAGTTAATCATAGATATTGATAATCAGCAAGGTCAGTTTGAACCACAGGTTCAGCAGTTCAAACTCAGCAACCAATCCTTGGAAACCCTAAACAAGGTTGCTAATTGTCAGAATGGCACTTAACAATAACAAATTAGCATCCCAGTTAGTTTACAGTTATGATTTAAATTTATGGCACATCAACTTTAGGAATTCAGAACTGGATTTTAAATGTACTTTTACTATAAGGGATCATTGGGTTTCCAAAAAGACAATGAAATTGCCAAAGTCTTATAAACACATCTTTCCTTTCTGCTCCCCTGAAATGTATCAGATAAAGGAAAAAAAAGACATCTGAAGGCTTAGAGGAAATGAATGACAACACTCATAGAAAAAGAGAGGAAATGGGGAAATCTGAATGTCATTACCAACATAAAGAAGTCTAATTCTCTTATTGATGGCTCTGGAGTATGTGCATAAATAACTTCCACAGGTATTATTCTCTTTTACAACTACTTTCGGAAGAAATCATTGATGATTGCAGACACAGAAATATTTCTGTATGCATAAGCTTAGGATTCAATTCATAAATTTAAATTTCATAAAGCATGCAGTCCTGGCGATGTGCTGTAGAGTAAGCAATCGACCACAAGGTCAGTTTAAACCACAAGGTTGGTTGTTCAAACTTACCAGATGTGAAACACTATACAGGGGTCACTCTGAGTCTAAACCCTGACTCTACAACACTTAACAAAAACAATGCATGCTACACATTATCACTAGTATACATGTTTTTTATGCCCCCTGACAGAAAAGCAAGAAAGTTTTTATCCAGCAAATGAGAGATATTAAGGCCAAATTCTCTGAATAAACTTTGGAGTAAAAAACAAGTGTTTCCATATTAAAAGGCAGAGAGAGATTTCTGAATGCATCTGGAGAAAAGTATGGAAGAAATAAGACCCATACAAATAGATTCACACATTTTAAAACAAGCAGAGGATATGGGAAGAAAAAATATTATTAGGCTTCGAATAAGTAAAGAAGGTCCTGTGAGGAGGGTGGCCAAGGAAGTAAAAGACCAAGGTACAAATGGAAACACAGAAAAAAAGGAACAGATAAAGGACTATTGAAGTCTGCAAGGCTGTCTGGGGCTAGTCAAATTTTCATCTCAACTAGTTGATGTAAGTGGCTTTATTAAGGAAAAATGCCCCTTTCTTTAGAAAAGATACTATAGTCACATGGTTCCAGAAAAGTATCAAAGAGTCAAAAGTGAAAAATACTCTTACAGTCCCGAGTTCAATTCTGTGAACTCAGCGAATGTTATCAGAGCAAAGTACTTTTACATAAACCCAGAATCCCCAGCGCATCTCTAGATACCACAGTAAACTAGATGGAGCCACAGAGGGGCATTTTTTCCAGGGAGGGGATTAATCTTTCCCCCTCATCACTCCTTCTCTAAGCTTCAAGATTCTAAGTATAGGGTTCATTCTGAACTCTACAGGAGTCTTAATATTTCAATGCTGAAACTAAATTTTAAAGCCCCAATTAAGTAAATTAAGTTTAAAATTGAAAGAAGACTTGTGTGCCATCAGGTAGGATTCAATTCATAGTGACACTGTATGGGGTTTCTTAGTACTGACTTAGTTCGAACCACTGACCTTTTGGTTAGCAGTCCAGTGCTTATCCTACAGCACCACAATGAAAAGGATTTTAACATGCTTTTTAAAAATTTAAGCCATATATTTAAACCCTTTAATCACTGTTCCTAATCCTTAAGGCTCTGAACTTTTCCCTTGTATACATGCTCCTAGAACATACAAGCTGAATGATTTAGTGTTTGGTGCTGTATTGTTGACCTAAACTCAGAAAAAGGAGGAACGCTGGAGGAAAAACAGAAAGTTATGATCTCTTGCCTCCAAGGAAAGAATGTATCCTTAAGACTGATGTTTTTGATAAAATCATTAATATTGTTTGGAGGGGCAGGGGGCAGTCACATCCCAGGATGTAAGGGGTTGTGACCCAGTGGAATATAGATTGTACTTTTGGATGGGAGACTTATAAACCTCTGAGAAAATAATGTAACAATACAGATGGATTGGTACCCAGAAGGGTCTAAGAACTCCAACCTTAAAGGGGAAAGCAAGACACAGTCTTTGAGAAATCTCACTGTCCCAGTTCTGTTACTACAATGTTTGTTTATTCTCACCCTGTTGCTGTGATTGGCTGCAGCTGCTGGTGGTCCAACCTTTTGTCCTGTTAAGAAGGTGAGGAAACCAATGCATATCGCATAGTAAGTACTTGGTGTCAATGTGAGTGTGGCTTTAAATTTTGACATGACATGGGTTCAAATATTGGCTGTCAGTCATTGGTGGTGTGACTGTGTTTCACTTCATTCCTTTGTAAAAAGATGATAAAAATACATCCTCAGAGCAAAAACAAACAAACGAAACTCCCATATCTTCATATATACACATTCTGTAGGGATACTGTGGGGTCCATTCCAGATCAGAGTAACAAAGTGAGTCATGTGAATCTTTTGTTTGTTTCTTTCCTAGCTGCAGCACAGTGAGTTACTTCATACTGCTCTTCCACCCAGTCTTTGTAACTCCTGCCAACCAACATTTTTGCTCTAATGGGTCTGGGTAGGAGAAGGTGGGAGAAGACGCGGATAGAATAATATGATTCTGTTGTGGATAGTTGATCCTAGGGTGTGATTATAAAAATGTAGGACTCTAACATGTAGAAAATGAACCATCTTAAAAGCAGGAACAGAGGACCTCACTACCATCAAGGAAGAAGAGCATGTCCTTGGGACCCTGAGACCTGTGTGCTGACCTCCTTGGTATAGGAGACAGAGCTATGACAAAAGAGGAATGGCAAAACAGAGACAAGCACAACGAGAGCATCAGTGGTGGAATTCCTGGTCCACAAAACTAATGCAGCTGAGTGCCTTTGGGTAGGAGGCTCATTTGCTGAGTGAGTTGCCCCCAGACACTTACTGGGGAGCTGGATTTGCTGACCCACAGAACTACAGCCAAGAACCTTTGGGCTGAGCTTACGGTGGAGTGGCATACCCACTGGGCATTTAACAGCAGCATTAACCAAGCTGTGTAACACTGTTGGAGTAGGGCAGAGGTCAGGTCAAGGGTCAGAAAGAGGCATGGCTGAGAAGAAACTGTCCTGATTGGAAGAACTGTAGAACATTTATGACCTTGAATCCTAACCTGTTAACTTCCCTCCTAAACCCATAATGGTGAGTATGGTGTCTGAGTTCTCTGTGGCGCTGCCGCAACGAATTATCAAACCCAGAGAAGAAGTCAAGTACTGTGCGAAGGTTGGTTTCAGTTTTTACACAAGGACATACAAAAGTTACGTTGACATTGTCTATTAAGTGTGCAATAGTGTCATGGAAAAGTTTGTAATGTTATGAGAAGTACTAAAATGTGATAGAGACATGAAATGAGCACAGGATCTTAGAAAAGTGGCACCAATAGACTTGGTGGAAACAGGATTGCTATAAACCTTTGGTTTGTAAAACATGTGGCATCTGCAAAGTGCAATAAAATGAGGTATGCCTGTAGCTGCTGTAATGTTACAGAAGTTAAATGAGATCATATATGTAGAGTTTGTAACATACATTAAGTACTCTGTGGAAGGCAACTGTCATTATTGCTTCTGTAAGGTATTTGTAAGAGCCCACTACATTTTGATCCTGAAGATTATTTGGAGCTTTGGACCCTTGAGCCCTCCAAGCTGTCATGGAAACATCCCTGATCCTGCACCACACTGGGATGAAGTGACAATTGACATGGGCTGTTGGCTGAGTCTTACATCCCCTTCTGTACCATTGCTGACTTAACGGATGTCAACTTCTTCTGTATTCAGAGGGAAGTTTCATACTCCAACCTGACATCCACAAAAGCATCATGACAACTAGAAACGAAAAGAAAATCCATTTTTTCCATAGTGAATATTAAATTATTTATTTCAAAGTTCTTGCCTTTTGTATCAGAGACAGAAGTTTTATTGAGGGTATTCCACAAGTAAGTTAACACACATATAAAAATGAATTATTGAAGTTTAGGGAGATGTATGAGCTCCTAAGCCCATAGTGCTGAGAGTGAAGCAGCCAGTAGTTATAAGTGAGGGGAGGTACGTGTTAATTCCCAAACTTGCAGTTAGTACCCATTTGCCCTAGCTTGGGTGGCTAGCTGACCAGAGCTTGAAGAGATAAAGATAAACATGCTTGATACTGTGAGCAAGTGTGAACTGATAACAATTTGATGAACTGGACCTTTGCTTATGGCTGCAGTTGCTCAAAATTCCAACCGAAATGGAAGGATTCTTCATATCAAGGATACAGTTTGTTTCCTCATGTACAGGGTTGACAGGGATGGGCAATATAGACATTAGGTATCAAAAATGGGGGGTTATAAAGGAGTACAAGGAGCTCTGGTAGAGCAGTGGTTATGAATCGGGCTGCAAACCGCAAGGTCAGCAGTTCGAAACCACCAGCTGTTCCGCAGGAGAAAGATGAGGCTTTCTGCTCCCGTAAAGATTTGTTGTTGCTGTCAGGTGCCATCGAGTCGGAACCGACTTATAGTGACCCCCATGCACATCAGAACAAAACAAAGTCTGATCCTGGGCCAACCTCACTACTGCTGCCACACTGGCTGATCCATCTCGTTGGGGGTCTTTCTCTTTTTCTCTGACCCTCCATCCTACCCAGCATGACATCCTTCTCCAACGATTGTTTCCTCCGGACATATGTCCAAAGTAGGAGAGACGAAGCTTAAGAGCACTCTGGCTGCACTTCTTCCAAAACAGATCTATTGGTTCTTTTGGCAGTCCATGGCACTTTCAGTATTCTCCTCC
>NW_006408547.1:181510-188220 GCF_000296735.1 Chrysochloris asiatica | reverse complement strand
CCATGAAGAAAGAAGAGCATGAGCGGAGTGTGAGATCCTACCCAGAAAAGCAGAGACAGCAGAGATGGTGGCAGAGGCAATGGCTCAGAGAGGCAGAGTAGCTGCGGACTCTAGGTCTCTGGACTGAGAAAGGCTGTATGCATGCAGGCAGAAGGCTGGCTTTAAAATATGCCCTTTGAACATTTAAATGAATGCATGTTCTTTTGTTTTCTATGGGTACAAAAAAAAAAAAAAAAAAAAGTGTAACCTCTATGATGTTCTACCTGACCCTAAATGAGATGAACTGACACAGGACAGGGACTGCAATAGTAAACTCATGAGGCTGGAACGGGACGGGAGTGTTTCATTCATTGTACACAGAGTCACTGTGAGTCAAAACTGACTCAGTGGCACGTAACAACAAACAGCAACATGATGTTCTGAAGCATTCCATGGCAATGGATGGGAGTCCTCTGCTTTTTGAGCAGTGATTTTTATCTTAAACATATAAAAGAATTAATATCAAAGCCCATTTCATTAGGAAAAAATATATATATTACAGAGGCATTACATTTTACTTATCACTATAATAACAAGCCCTGGTGTGGCACAGTAGGATAAGCACAGGACTGGTAACCATAATAAGGTCAGCAGTTCAAACCCACCAGTTCACCTCAGAAACCCTACACAAAGTTGCTATGAGTTGGAACTGACCCCAAGGCACAAAACAACAACAAAAGCATAATAAATATGATTTGGATTCACTGAAGTCTTGGGACTTTTCACCCATAAAATGCAAAAAGTCGTGATCAATCATTTCTTTAATCATCACATTGTGAAAAAGAACACAGAGGCAGCTGCTGAAAAAGTTGTCTGCTTAGTACTTTGCAGGACAAAGACTATCTCAGGGATTGAAACCTGGGGTCAAAACACCCAGGCTTCACAACACAAAGACAACCTCAGGACCTCATATCATGTGGCCAGTGCCCAGCAAGGGATGGTTACAAGCAACTATTTAGCACCTTTTTCTTGGATATTTTAGAACCATGTTGCTCCCTTTCCTCTGAAGAGAATGAAGGAGAATGTTGAAAATAATTTTCTTTCATGTGCTGCAATTTAAAATAGGACGAGCATGATACATTGACTATTATTTTTTAATGGCAGTGTTTAAAATCTCTTCCATGTCACTGAAAAAGGGAAAAAAATTCCTGCTCTTAAAAATGACTCATTCATAGAACATCAGGGTTAGTTTCTGAGTGGCACGTTTTTAAAACATTTAATCAGTGATCTGAATAGATGTCAACACCTTCTGGTGGTGTGTTATAAAATGTGAACCTTGTCAACAGCAACATAAAAAGGTGACACACTTGGGACATGGAGCTTTAAACTGACACACAGCAATAATATAATTTAAAAATTTATCATCTGTTTAACTGCAAGCAACAAAAATCTTTTTGACAATTCACACAATGCTTTAAATGATACCTGGTAAGAAAAACAATACACTTGAATTTTTGTTTCCACTGTTTTCCAGGGTTTCATAGCTATGAATGTGTATAAAGCCACACACAATAAATTTTGTGATTACGATTAAAATGTTAGCAAAAAAATATTCCCCTTGTCACCGCATGCCACTCCTTGCCTCAGTTAATAAAATTACTTAACAGAGAACTGGAAGTGAAAGCAAATCCCAGAGGAAGTCTGGGCCTCAGAGGGTTCATTTCTGTCACTTCAAATGACATTGTATTCCCAAACCATTTAACCTAAGACTTTGCATAACTTGAACACAATTCTTGTGGGGGCCCGAAAGCTACACTAATCCTTGGATCAGGAGGAATTCCATCAAGGCATTGTAATGCCTAGATCATCACATCAGACAATTTGGAAAATACATCAGGGCAGAATTTTCTTCAGAATGTTGAAAGCATGTGAATATATACATGTGTCGTATGCGTTTGTGTTTCATGTGTCCTGTGAGACTTCATGAGATTTCACATTAGGCCAGGTTAACATCTTTAATTAATCTCTTTCCCATTACACCTTAAGCCAAACACATGCTGCCAAATATACCTGCTGACCTGATACCCTGCTAATCTAGCACTTTAAATTCTGCTTTTAAACATAAACTTGTGGGGCAAAAAAGAAAAGCCAACATCACCACCTAAGAGTATACAAGTTAGAGTAAATGAAAAGCTAGTGAAATTTGCAGAGGAAACGAAATTGCAGAACAATAACAAATAATAACTCCACTGTCTGCATACCTCTTCACACATACGCCACCTATGAAGACTGGCTGTTTCCATTTTGCAGATGAGAAAGGAAACCAGAGTGGTGTATTTTCAACTCAGGTGTTCTCCCAACCCAAACCCCATGTGTTTTCGATTTCCCCACATCCTATTCATCAACTAAGACTAAAACATACTAGAGCAGCTAAGGGGATTTAGCCAAATGGTTTACAGCATTGGAGCACAATGATCTATAATCTGGAAAAGTACTGTCAACAGAAATGTATATAAAAATATAAGCTCTGAAAAGAAGACAGGGTTGAAAGAAGAAGTAGATTATGAAAAATACATTTGTACATCTGTGAGAAAAAAAAATTGAAGTTTAAGTATGTGTCTCTCTGTTTATAGAAGAGTACAAGGTCAGTTTGAACCGCAAGTTTGGTGGTGGTTCAAACTCCACAGCCGCTCCTCTATGAATTGGAACCAACTAGATGGTGATTAACAACATGTTTATCTAGTTCCTCTTTTCTCTTGATTTATTATTATTATTTTCTTTTTCCATCTTCCACAAGCATAGGCCTGTTAGAATGTGATCAAATCAACAAAATGTTAACACATACCATCATTTACTATGGAGCACAGTGGCCTTGTAGGATAAGCACCTATTGGCCTGGTGCCCTACTAATCTAGCATGTTAAAATCGGCTTCTAGACAGAAGCTTGTGGGGCAAAAAGGAAGTCAATATCAGCACAAAAGAGTAGAGCAAATCAAAAGTGGTGGATTGTTAGAGCCCACCAGTCACTCACTGGAAAAGAAGAGGCTTCCTGCTCCCACAAAGACTTAAAGTTAACCTCGGAAACCCTATGTGGGGTCACTATGAGTTGGAACTGACTGGATGACACTTAACAATAGCAACAAACATGTATTAAGACCTATTATTGTTGTTAAAGGGTCCTGGTGTGGTGCTGTGGATTAATGGACCAGACTGCAAGCAGTCGGTTTGAAGTACAAGGTCGGCGGTTCAAGCTCACCAGCCGCTCCTCGGAAGCACTACACAGGATCAGAACAGACTCTATGGCACTTAAAAATTAAGTGCTATTGACTGGATTCCAACTCACAGTGACACCACATACGGTTTCTAAGGAGCTGCTGAGTTTGCAGGAACAGAAAGCATCTTTAACCTACTGAGTGGTTGGTGGGATCGAACCATGAATTTTGTGATTCGCAGTCCAGTGCTTACCCTACAGATGCACCGCTGTTGTTGTTAAGTGCTGTCCTGTCAGTTCAGACTCAGGAACCCTGGATAGGGTTCCAGAGGTGGGTTTGAACTGTCAACCTTGTGGTTTACAATCCAGTGCTGATCCTATAGCACCACACTCCCCATATATTAAGACCAAGACAATAGGTTTTAATTCTAATAATTTTTAGTAACTAACGGACTTTTTTATCACCTGGCTTTTGTGTTAGACTTGTATATATACACCTGTGTCCACAAATTTACTAGAAAGAATTTGTCTTTTCTCTCAGAAAATACAAAAATCTATGGTACTGTATGCCAGAGAAGAGCATAAGTTGTACATACAATGCCGACTTCCTCTAGTGACCATCCTGGCCGAGGCACCATTACATGAAATATACATTTTGAACATCTAATAAAAACTTTAAAGAAAGGCTTCTTTCATCCTTTGTTAAAATGAACATTAAAAAAGAACCCCAATGATGTATGTCCCTTAATGCCCAACTATGAAGAGCTTCTTATGTAGTACCTGACACTTCAAAGTTATTGTTGTTGTTGAGTGCCATCCATAGGTTCTGATTCACAGTGACCCTGGAGACCTGAAGCTTTAAATGTGTCCATCCACAGAAAGCCTCATCTTTCTCCCTTGGAACGGCTTGAGTATTTGAACTGCTGATCTTGCAGTTAGCAGGTCAACATGTAACTCACTATACCACCAAGAGAAACTTGACAGGAACTTTTCAATATAAACACTTTATTTGTACACTTAGGATTAATTCTAGAGCTATGAGACTTGTTGCGTATCCAAACCACATTGCTCTCATTGTTGAAGACATGAGAAACCTGAGGCAGAGGAATTCCCAAATTTGTTGAAACCTGTGAGTCCTGTTCTGACCTCTTGTCCGGTGACCTTACCCCTCCAAGTCTCCACAGTGTTTACTTTCCTATCTCTTTAAGGCATAATGAATCCTGATGTGGCGCTGTGGGTTAATGTGCTGGACGGTAATGTCAGCTTGAACCACAAGGTCAGCAGTTCAAGCTCACAAGACGCTTCTTGGAAAACCTACACAGGGTCACTGAGTTGGAACTGACTTGATGGCACTTAACAACAACAACAACTAAAGCATAAGAAGCCTTGGTGGTACAGTGGGTTAAGCATTGTTCCACTAAAGCAGAATGTCAGAGGTTGGAACCCTCCAGTCACTTTGCAGGAGAAAGATGAGGCTGTCCGCTACCCTAAAGATGTCCATGAAATTCTGTGGAGCAGTTCTACTCTGCTCTCTATAGGCTTGCTTCCAGTTTGAATCTACTCAGCAGCAGCAGGTTTTGGGGGGTTTGTTCTAAGGCATAAAAAAAGAGCCTGGTAACACAACGGTTAAACACTTCCTTGCAAACTGAAAGGTTAGAAGTTTGAACCCACTTAGTAGTTTGTGATCTGCTTCCACAGAGATTAAAGTCTAGAAAACCCAGGGGACAGTTCAACTCTGTCACATGGGGTTGCTTTGAGTCCAAATCAAGTCAAAGGCACCTAAGAACAACAAAAGGCTTCAAAATTATTTACCCACTAGGACGTTATTTCCCCCGATATTCAGAGGGAAAACATTGCTCATAATTAATAAATAAATTGTATATGAGAGTTTATTTTTAATTATATCTATTATTAATACTTAGGACTAAGGTCTGAAATAGAAATTGCCAACTAATGATAGTAATGAGTGGAAAAGACAATGATATCCACTCGCACATATGCAAGAACAGGATCCTTAAAACGTGTTTAATTACAGGGAGCTCCTCACACACAGCATGAAACCAGGGCACAGAGAGCTCAGAAAGCAATTGTCAATTTAGACTGTGCCCCTGAACTCATTAAAAAACCAAATGGGACCACAATCTGTACAAGGAGACAACAAACACCTCACACATTACAATGCAGGTAAAGGTATGTGTTAGCCTAAGTGGAAATGAAACCTGCAGGAATCCAAATGTGAAAAACAGCCACTTATAGCAGTGGTACTAACGGATGGGTAGCCACCTGACTGGTGAGTGACATATTGCCCTCTCTCTTCATGGCTGGAATTTGGGAACATCTCAGCCATCTGGCGTATCTATCTGCAGAGATTCCACTTCATCCCAGAGGAAGGAAAATGAATGGTTTGGGTGCAGCTGCAATGCACACAAGCTTACAACTGGTGTGTGGACTGGACACTGCCAGGACTTTAGGTTCAAGCCCTCAATGACAGATGTTGTTTGTTGTTAAACGCTGTTCAGTTGGTTCCTACTCATACTGATCCTGTATAGGGTTTCTGAGGAGCAACTGATGAGTTAGAACATTATCTCCAACTTGTCTACCAGATCTCCCAGTTGGGGTTGTTGTTGTTGTTGTTTATCTTTCTTTTTAAGTGGAAGGAAATATACACAGCAAAGCATATGCATAAATTCTACATGTATAATTCCATGAAACTGATTACATTCTTCCAGTTGTAAAACCATTCTCTGTATCCTTTTCCAAATGAGTACACCACCATTACCAAACTCAAGCAAAAACATTTTCATCCCTTCTTCCTCCCATCCCTGTCAATCACAGATGATTTTTGGTTTATATCCATCTGCTTATCCCATATAAGTGGGACCATAACGCATCTGTCCTGCTGCAGCTGACTTATTTCACTCAGCATGGAGTTTTCAATTCTCATCCATGTTGTGACATGATCAAGAATTCATTTATCTTTAGACTGTTTTTTTTTTTTCAAAACATAAATTAATGTGTTTATGGGGTTGGAGGATATAGAGATGATGCAAAATTTGACTGTGACCACTGAAATTCCTCACAGATGAAGAAATGAGTTTCTAGTGATTTGATGGAGTCCTAGTGTGGCACTGTAGGATAAGCACTGGAGTGAAAGGTCAGTTTGAATCACAAGGTTGGTGGTTCAAACTCACCAGCTGCTCCTCAAAACTTCACTATGAGTCTGAACCAACTCAACAGCACTTAACAAGTGATGTGATGGAGGTTAGAGTCGGCCATAAATCTCACTTAACTTCCTTCCATTTATAGTTTATGGCATTAACATTTCTTTTGTGCCCTCAGCTCCTAGAAGCTCTTGTAAATTTGGTCCCTCTGTCCCTTTTGTTCCATCTATCCCTCCCCTCTTCAGTACTCTAACATCAAAGGTGGCCAGTTCAGCAGAAGCAAGCTAAGTCTCTGAAATCCAACTTTAGAGCTCTGGTAGCGTAGTGGTTACGAATCCGGCTGCGAACCTTAATGTCAG
>NW_006408547.1:178316-180440 GCF_000296735.1 Chrysochloris asiatica | reverse complement strand
ATTATATATGCCTGAGTGGGGTTTTTTGTTTTTGTGTTTTTTAAAAAGCTGAAGTGGATAGAGAGAAATACTTTTAACTGATGGTATATGAGGAGGGGATTGTAATCAATGTAATGAAACAAGTTATATGAATTGTTGAATGTGAAACTGATGATGTGCCCTGTAAACTTTCAATCAATCCACAATAAAAACCTTAAATTTAAAAAAAGAAAAGAAAATAGGTTCCTCCTACTGAATACTGTTCATCTTGACTATTGACTAGACGGGTCTGGTGAAAAGAGATGGGCATAAGATTCTTACAAATCAGTAGTGAGTAACTGCGACTTTCACAACTATAAAGGTAGAACTTTTGTAACAAAGAGAGGGGAGTAGTTAATCTTATAGTCCAGGAACAGAGGATCCTAGGACCATCAAGGGAGAAGAGCATGAGCAGAATGTGGGACATTCTCCAGAGAAACAGTGAAACCAGAAATGGAGACAGAGGTGAAGGTATAGAGAAATAGAGAAGCTAAGGACTCTAGACTCATGGAACTTTTGGCTGTTTAAATGATTATAAAATTTTCATGTACATCCCTCGCCCCCTCCCCCCCCCAAATAAAAACAGGGAATAGAAGCAAATGCTGTTGAATGATGATATATGGAGGAGATTGTAATCATTGTAATGAAACGATGAATGTAAAACTGATGTCCCCCCCCATGTAAACTATCACTCAATTCACAATAAAAACTTTTAAAAAAGAAAAAAAAAATGTTGCTCTAGCTTTCTAAGAATGTCTTTCAAAGAATCTTTCATAGCACCCTGCATATGTTCATAAGTCAAAGCATGGGTAGGGATTTTAGTGCCTCCTTGTTCAAATCCACCCTCATGTAGATGTATGAATCATTTACTAAACCATGTTGAACAGAGCATACTGCAAAATCAATAAATGAATCCACTGTTTCCTGCAGCATCGCCTCTGCATAGCCTTCTATGGTGCTTAAAGTAGCTGCGTAGTCCAGAGCAGGTCCTATAACTACTGCTCTGGGTATGAGGCAGCCTGAAGACATCTCAAGATCCTAGTGAACTTTCCACAGCTGATGGAAGGGCCGCCTCCCAGCTGGATAGCTGCAGGACCATGCAGACTGGGCATGTGTGGGTTTCTCAGGAGTACTGGTGATTTCAAGGGCAGGAAGACATTCCATCAGACAGTTCCATTCTTAACCATTTTCAGAGAATCTGTTGTGTGCTGGGGTGGATGGCAAATGGCAGGGGATACAAATGGGAACCAGGACAAATTCTTCCTCATCAAACTAACTAGTAAAAGAGGCAGGTTTAATGATAAATAAGTATAAATTGCCTCCAAATTTATTTAATCATAAAGATACAAAAGACTATGCATCTAGTTCTTCAAAATGTTAAACCGAAAACAACACCCTAAACCCATGGCTGTTGAGTTCACGCTGACTCCTACTAACCCTATAGGGCACTGCCCCACAGGGTTTCCAGGCCTGTAATGCACTGGACTACAAGGTCAGCTTGAAGTACAAGGCCGGCGGTTCAAGTTCACCAGCCGCTCATTGGAAACCCTAAAACAGGGTCACTGTGAGTTCGAACTAACTCGACGACACTTAATAACAACAACAATCTTCTTGGAAGCAAATTGTCATATCTTTCTCCCATGGAGCAGTTGGTGGGTTTGTATCACTTACGTTTCATTTTAACAAAGATTATTTTAAGACATCCTCAGAAAAGCTAAACAGCATCTTTGTGATTCCCTCTACCACCTTTCACACAGATTCATGTGACATATAACATTCATTTCAGGTTGGATTACATGCCTCTACTGAATGTGTTGCCTTTTTTTCCCCCCCCTTCAACTTTTTATTGTGAATTGAGCGAAGATGAACAGAGCAGATCATCAGTTGTCCATTCAACAAACCCTACACTTTGCTTCACTACATGGTTGCAATCCCCTCCATGTACCAACAATTAACAGCAATTACCTCTCTTCACTTTAACTATTGCTTTCCTCCCTGTGTCTCCTGCTACCCTCATCCTTCCTCTGCTAACCTCCTTCTTGCTATATTGCCTGCGATGTCACCCATGTTAATATGTGTCTACCTCTAGCCCATGAATAATTTTCC
>NW_006408547.1:176162-177321 GCF_000296735.1 Chrysochloris asiatica | reverse complement strand
AGAACAGCCACAAACGCCTGACAGAACCACGGAAATACAGGTGTGGACATTCTTTATTTTGTATCTGTTCATTGGTCTCTTACTGTCTGCATACCTCTATTCTGGTGACTAGAGGGGATGCCTGAGCGAATGGACACTGCACCCCCACCCATGGAGGGCTCTACGATATACAAGCGCACAGATCTCCTAGAAATTTAAAGTGACAGTTTCCACTTAAAACCAAATGGCCACCACTTGTCTGTCAGTTTGCCCTACTTTGGTGGCTTGTGAGTTGCTGTGATTCTGAAAGCTATACCACCAATATTTTAAATACCAGCAGGGTCACCCATGGTGGACACGTTTCAGATGAGCTTACAGACGAAGACAGACTAGGAAGAAAGAGTGACGAACTACTTCCAAATCTTTAGTCACTAAAAATTAATAGCAGAGAAACACTGTCAGATATAGTGCTGGATAATGAGCCACTCAGGTTGGAAGTCACTCAAAATGTGACTGGGGAAGAGCTGCCTCCTCAAAGTAGAGTTGACTGTGATGATGTGAAGGGAGTAAAGCTCCTGGGAGAAAAGCCCCTGGGACCTTCATTTACTGATGGGGCACAACTCAAAATGGGAGAAACAGCTGTAAACAGTCATGAAAATCAGAACATGGACTGCACAAATTATGATCTGGGAAAATTGGAAGTTGTCAAAAATGAAATGGAATGTATAAGCATTGATATCTTAGGCATTAGCGAACTGAAATGGACTGGCATTGGCCATTTTGAATCTGATGACCACATGGTTTATTATGCCGGAAATGACAAATTGAAGAGCAACAGTGTTGCATTCATCATCAAAAAGAACATATCCAGATCAGTCATGAGGTACAACACTGTATGTGACAGAATAATATCCATGTGCCTACAGGGAATCCCAGTTAATATCACTATTATTCAAATTTACGCACCAACCACTAAAGCCAGTGAGGATGAAATAGAAGATTCTACCAACTTCTTCAATCTGAAATTGATCAAACATGTAATCAAGATGTATTGCTCATTACTGGTGATTGGAATGCAAAGGTTGGGAGGAAAGAGGAAGGATCAGTAGTTGGAAAATATGGCCTTGGTGATAGAAATGATGCTGGAGAATGCATGATAGAATTCTGCAAAATCAGTGAT
>NW_006408547.1:172920-174832 GCF_000296735.1 Chrysochloris asiatica | reverse complement strand
AGTATGAGTATTCTGGAACAATTAATTGTGCTCATGAGGAATTTTTACCTGGATCAAGAGGTAGTTGTTCGAACAGAATAGGGGAACACTGAATGTTTTAAAATTAAAGAAGGTGTATGACAAGGTTGTATTCTTTCACCATACTTATTCAACCTGTATGCTGAGCAAGTAATACGAGAAGCTGGGTTCTATGAAGAAAGATGTGGCATCAGGATTGTAGGATAATAAGTCTATTAACAATCTTCGATATACAGATGATACAACCTTGCTTGCTGAAAGTGAAGAGGACTTAAAGTATTTACTGATGAAGATCAAAGAGCACAGCCTTCAGTATGGAGTACATCTCAAGGTATAGAAAACAAAAATCCTTACCAATGGACCAATAAAAAACATTCTTATTAACGGAGAAAAGACTGAAGTTTTCAAGGACTTCATTCTTCTTGGATCAACATCAACACTCACAGAAGCAGCAGTTAAGAAATCAAATGACGTATAGCATTAGGCAAAACTGCTGCACGAGACCTTTTTAAAGTGTTGAAGAGCAAAGATGTCTAAGGTACGCCTGACCCAAGCCATGGTATTTTCATTAACCTCATATGCCTGTGAAAGCTGGACAGTGAATTAAGAAGGCCGTAGAAGAATTGATGCTTTTTGAGTTATGGTATTGGAGGAGAATATTGAAAGTGCTCCTTGAAGAGGCCAAGATGGCCAAACTTCATCTCTCATACTTTGGACATATTGTCAGGAGGGAAAAGTCACTCGTGATGGATATCATGTTTGGTAAGGTGGAGGGTCAGAGAAAAAGAGGAAGACCCCTAATGAGGTGGATTGCCCAAGTGGCAGCATTGATGAACTCAAGCATGGCAACAGCAGTGAGGATGGCCCAGGATCGGGCAGTGTTTTGTTCTGCTATGCATAATAATGTTGCTATGGGTCAGTACCAACTCGATGGCATCTAACAACAACAACAAACTGCTATATCTGGATTGAGTTCTGGCTGGTGTTGTCATGAATGTTGCTGGTTCTTGGTCCAAAGGATACCGTTTAGCATTTTTTGCAAAGTCCGTCCAATCATTACAAATTCCTTTACTTTCTGTTCATCAGGAAATGTCCTAATTTCACCTTCATATTTGAGAGAGTTTTGTTGGGTTTTGGTTTGAAATCACCCCCACCCCCCGAGTTTTGTATTTGGTCGAATGTGTTACTTTTGATGCTACTTAGCCACTTTGCTACCAGGGGTCCTTATGAGTCACAACTGACTGGACAGCACTTAACAACAACAGCAAGGGAAAATTATTGAAGAAACATTAAAGGAAGATTGTAAAAGCACACTAAGTCAGTGTACCAAAAAGAATTGGTCAGGGTTTTCTTGATCACTGGTAGCACATAATCAAGAATCGACCTTTTTGAAGGAAGAAGGTCAAGCTGCACTGAAAGCATTGGCAAAAAAGAAGGCTCCAGGAATTGATGAAATACACATTCAAATGTTTTACCAAATGGATGCAGGGCTGACGGTGCTCACTAAGCTATGTTACGAAATTTGGAAGATACTTACTTGGCTTACAGATTGGAAAAGTTTCATATTTGTGCCCATTGTAAAGAAAGGTGACCAACAGAATACAGAAATCATCGAACAATACCACATGCAAGTCAAGTTTTGCTGAAAACAATTTAAGAATGGTTTCAGAAGTACATCGATAGCTGCCAGAAATTCAAGTCGGATTCAGGAGAGGTTGTTGAAAAGGGGATATTATTGCTGACATCAGATGCATCTTGGTTGAAATAAAAAAAATACCAGAAAGATGTTTACTTGTGTTTTTTTGACTATGGAAGGTATTCAACTGTGTAACGCATTTAAAAAAAAACATGGAAAACATTGCAAGGAATGGGTATTCCAGAACACTTACTAGTG
>NW_006408547.1:167274-172505 GCF_000296735.1 Chrysochloris asiatica | reverse complement strand
ATTAACAACCTGCAATATGCAGATATACAACCTTGCTTGCTGGAAGAAAAGAGGACTTGAAATGCTTACTTATGAAGATCCTAGACTACAGCCTTTAGTATGGGATTGTACCTCAATGTAAAGAAAACAAAATTTAATTATTTTAATTGAAATTAATTATCTATTATTTGCAATTTAATTATCTAACAACTTCAATCTTTTCTCCATTTATCATAATGTTATGAAATACTTCATTTTGCTTGAATCCACAATCAATGCTCATGGAGGCATGCGGTTCAGAAATCCAGAGACCTGCTGCATTAGGCAAATCTGCTGCAAAAGACCTCTTTAAAGTAGTAAAAAGCAAGGATGCCATTTTGAAACTTAAAGTCTGACCCAAGTCATGGTCTTTTCAGCCTCATACGCTTGTGAAAATTAGACAATGGATAAGGAAGATCATATAAAAATGGATGCATTTTAGATATGGTGCTAAAGAAGAATACTGAAATTACCTTGGACTGCCAGAAGAACAAACAAATCTTCTTGGAGGAAGTAAAGTAAGATTGTGCTATGAAGCAAGGATTGAGAAACTCCCACCTCTCATATTTGGGATATGCCGTCAGGAGGGACCAGTCCCTGAAGAAGGACATCAAGCTTGGTAAAGTAGAGGGACAGTGAAAAAGATGAAAACCCCTAATGAGATGGATTGACACAGTGGCAGGAACAGTGGGCTCAAACCTAACAATTGTGAGGATGGTGCAGGTCCAGGCAGTGTTTTGTTCTGTTGTGCTTATGAATTGAAACCTACTAGAGGGCACCTAATAACAACAACAACATGGGCAGGAATGAGTGTGGGGGTGAGTACAAATGCGTATGTGGTGTCTTTTAGGAGTGAGGAAAATGGTCTGAAATTAAATAATAATCATGGCTGCACAATATTGTGATTAGAAAAATCTTTGGGGTATATAACTTAAGAGGGTGAATTTATGGTATTTGCATTATACACCTCTTGTTGTTTTTAAGTGCTGTTGAGTCAGATCCAACTCATAGTGAGTGAAGTGTCTGTCTTGCAGTTCAAACCGACTTTGCAGTCCAGTGCTTTATCCTACAGTGCCATGCCAGGACTCCTATCCCTCCATAAAGCTATTCTAAAGAATATTATCCATCAGGGTAAGTGATTGGGTCTTCTCAATGTAAACCCCCTCCCAAGACTAAAACTCAATGGGAATATACAAGCAGACATGCGCTCTGATTGTTGACCATGTTTGTCACTGATAAGGGGAAGTGAGGGAAAAACAGCAATGAAGCTGCGAGCTAAGCCCTACAATGTTCAATAGACTCCTGTGAATCCAGGTGGATACCTGGTTGGCCAGAAGTGTGACAAGACCTGGAAACTCTTGGGCCCAGAGTCAGTGACATAGTCACAGAGGACTAGAGTGGAAAGTGAAGACTCCAGCTGATAAGAAGAGAGGGCATATGCACAAGAATACCCACACCTGTGGATAATACCTACTTGACCTGGCTTCAATGACTGGATGATTAGAGCTCAACTAGAAGAAAGAAGAGGAAAATAAAGAGTAATCTGATACAATTTGATGAACTTGACCTATACCTATGGATGCAGTAGCTCAAAAGAGGGAACAAATCTTTACAGTGAGGATCATTCCCACCCCCTCCATACACAGAGTAGATAGGGATGGGCAACTTGGACATTGGCTACCCAAAACGTGGGGCGGGGCTACAAAGGCAAGAAGTGACTGGCTTACAAGCTTTCAAAAGGGAGCCTAGATCCAGAGGAAGGGAAGGAAGGCAGAAGCTCTACTGAGTAGTATCCAATCTGTCTGGGCGGGGCTGATGAAAGGAAATGTGGATAGGTCTCTTGTGATACAACAGTGAATAATTGCTATCAGGACTGACTGTGAGGGTTGGAAATGTAATGGTAGACATTTTGTAGCAAAAGGAGGGGAGTGATTGACTTTGCAGTCTAGGAGCGGAGGTCCCTGAGACCATCAAGGGAGAAGAGCGGAGAGTGGGACCCTACCCAGAGAAGCAGTGATGCCTGAGATGGAGGCAGAGACGATGATGTGGAGAGATGGAGTGGCTGGGAACTCTAGACCCAGAGAGGGAGAGAGGCTGTGTGCTGATGACTGGGGGTAGGCTTGCATGGTATACCCTTTGATTGTTTGATGATGCATGGAGGGGATTGTAAAAATGGCGATGAAATGATATACAATTGGATGAATGTAAAGCTAATGTTCTCCCATGTAACTATCACATAATTCACAATAAAGAATTAAAAAAAAAAAAAAAAAAAAAAAGAGTGCTAGCATCGATCAGAGGTTATGGCTTAGGGGAATTGTCACTAAGGAGCTGTTGTTAAGTACCGTAGAGTTTGTTCCAATACATAGTGACCCTGTATCCAAGTCCTGGAGTGGTGCTGTAAGACAAGCACATGATTCATTAGGTCAGTTTGAACTGTAAGGTCAGTGGTTCAAACTCACCTGCCATTTCTCGTAAACCCTGTATAGGGGTGCTATGAGTTGAGACTGACTTGATGGCACTTAACACCACCAACAACATAGGGTTTCCAAGGCTATACATGTTTGCAGGAGAGAAAGTCTTCTCTTATGGTGTGGCTGGTGGGCTCAAACTGCTGAACTTGTGGTTTACAGTCCAATGCTTATCCTACAAAATCACCATGTTCCTTGATTAAGCAGTACGGGGGTCAAGTATGGAACCCTGATTATATTAAGTAAGGATTATAAGCACTTTTTTTTTTAAAGTAAAAGAATGAAACAAACAAGTTAAGTTACTAAACTCACGCCTAACTTTCACATTCTGAAGCTATAATCTGGAGACAGTCTACTGACTGAGAGTGTTCTAAAAAATTCAGGGATATTGGGCTGTACACAGCCCAGTTTTGTTGGCTCTTGGCACTTGTGTAGTGCGTTGTGTTCCTATTGGCCCTGGGACTCTCTTTTGTTATCACGTGGAACACATATACTTATTGTTCACACTGAGTAATCGAGAGCAGTCCCTGTGCATTTTATCTATATATTGGCAGCTACCAGTACATGGAAGAGACTCAGCAGGTGATTGTAAAAAGAAAGGAAGGAGAAAGGAAGGAAGTCACTACATGGCTACAAGAGGTTTATGATGGTGGTGACTATGTACCATCCAATCGGTTCCGACTCATAGCTACCCTGTTGCCAAGGCTGTAAATCTTTTCGGGAGCAGAAAGCCTCATTTTTCCCCTGCAGCGTGACTGACAGATTCAAACTGCTGACCTAGCAGTTAGCAGTCCAATGTATAGTGTAACCCACCACACTGCCAGCACTAGCCAACTCAAATAAGTCTTCAAAAGTTTTCATTTTCCAGTTTCTTATCAGGGGGCATGATTACACTAAACAAACTTCGATAACTTTGGCGTCATCTTTATAGATTGAAATTAGTGAAATAATGGCAATTTCATATGACTCACTGAATATATACCAAGGTGAGTAAAAAATGATCTACCCTTCAGTCATATTGAAACTTCTGTTGGCTGCACTATCTTATCAGGGCTTTCTGTTCAAGGTCATGGCTATGTAGGTGTGAATGTAGACACATGCAAACAACATTTGGACCTATGCTTTAAGGAAGTTTCTTACAATCTCCTTAATGGTGAGGAGTCATGGATTTATTACAACCAGCACATGAGAGTACACAGAAGAATATAGAACGGAAACATCCTCAATCGTTGACCAAGAAAAAGTTCCAAAAGTCAACCATCACCCCTAAGACTGAAACTCAAAGGGAATACATGAGCAGGAATGTTAAGTTTGCTGATGACCACATTGGTGAGCAGAAGAGGGGAGAAGGCAGCAATGAAAATGGCCTAAGTTCAACCATGTCCCATTGACTCCAGTTGACCTGGAGATGAGAGAGAGAAGAGGAAAGGCTGGTTGGTCCAAAGTGTGGTGAGACCTGGGGACACTTGAGCCCATGGACAAGAACATAGCCACAGAGGGCTAGAGCTGAGAGTGAACTATCCAGCTGATATGAAGCGAGAGGAGATGCACAAGAACACCCAAACTTGCAGACAGTACTCACGTCTTGATAGCTTGATAATCAGAACTCGAGTAGAGGAAGATTAAAACAAAAAACTTTTTTTTTTTTTTGATAAAGGAAACGAGGGTAAATTGCTACAATTTGATGAACTTGATCTAGACTCATGGAGGTGGTAACTCTAAACACCAAAAGACAGGGAAGGAGTCTTCACATCAAGTATCAATACTATCCTCTCTATACACAGAGTAGATAATGATAAGCAACTTATATATTGGTTACCTACAATGAGGTGGCAATAAAAACACTAAATGATTGGCTTACAAGGTTTCAAGAAGAAGTTTAGTTTAACAGTATGGGGGTGGAAAAAGAGTCCTCACTGAATACTTTCATATTGTCTAGATGGGTCTGGCAAAAAGAGATGGGGATATGATTCTTATGGTTCAACAGTGAGTAACTGTTATCATGACTAATTGCAACTGTCACAAATGTAATGGTAGAAATTTTGTAACAAAAATGGGGGAGTAGTTAATCTTACAGTCCAGAAACAGAGGACCCTAGGACCATCAAGGGACAAGAGCACAAGCGAAATGTGGGACTTTTTCCAGAGAAGCAGAGACAACAGAGATGGAAGCAGAGATGGGGACATGGTGACAGGGAACAGCTGAAGACCTTAGATTCATGGAAAAAGAGGGACTAAGAGCTGGTGGCCAGGAGGCAGACTTGCAGAATGTTCCCTTTGGTGGTATAAATTATTATATATGCCCGAGTGTTTAAAAAAAAAAAAAAAAAAAGCTAAAATGAATCGAGAGAAATACTGTTAATTGATGATACATGCAGGGAATTTTAATCATTGTACAGAAACAAGGTATATTATTTGTTGAATGTAAAATTGATGATCTGCCCTGTAAACTTTCATTCAATTCACAATAAAAACTTAAAAAAAAAAGCCAACCATCAGCTGGAAAATTGATGCTTACAGTTTTCTAAGGTCCTCAAGGGTCAGTGTTGGGACAGCATCAGGAAAAAGGTTCAACAATCCACAATGCTCATCACAATGAGATGCTAACTGAAGAGGCCTAAACTTTGGGTTAGATGCAGACGACTGCTATCCAAAGACTTATCATCTTGCATGTCAGCGCATGTCCTACATCTCTGCCCACACTGTTGACACTGCAAAAGCTTCATTTTGAGGTGTTAAAGCA
>NW_006408547.1:163035-166749 GCF_000296735.1 Chrysochloris asiatica | reverse complement strand
GCAGCCCAATTCATAACCACTATGCTACCAGAGATCCTTGAAAGACCCTTTAGGGAGCATCAAAAGAGTAAGAGGAAAGGGACTCTGATTCCTAACTACCTCCTCTGAAATAAATAAATAAGAGTGTTTTATAAGTGTTGATTTGAAGACTTCCATCTAAAAATTAAAACTAAGTTTGTAAAACTATTTATAACTCTATAACAACATAGATATTAAGAAACGATTCTTTAGATAAAGGAAACAAGAAACAGTACTTGAAAGTTACGATTCCTCTCATGGTGACCCCATGTGTGTCACAGTAGAAGTCCAGGGCCAGGGCACTTAAGGAGCCACACCTAGACAAGAGGCTGTCATGCTGGAGATTCTGGACTGGGCAGTGCAAGTGAGGTGGGTTAGAAATTCAAAGCAGGAGCCTCAGCATTAATCAAGAGAGACAGTAAATCCAGAAAGTGCTCATTAACCCAAGTACTTCTACCCAGGGTCTACAGCAACCAGCTGCCTGTAACCAAACAAATTGCAGTAGGTCTCTGTATGAGAGAAAGCTTTTGTTGAAGTAGGAACTTGACAACTATTTTTGATGAGGGGTTTTTGTTTGTTTGTTTGTTTGTGATTCAAACAACTTTCTCCTCCTGAGAAAATTCTAAGGGAAAATGTAGAAGTGGGTGATTAATGATTTTTCAAAGTAGATGGGAATCCCCCCTGTTGAACTGAAAAGTACATATTGAAAAGAAATCCAGCTTATTAAATGGTAGATTTTCATATGTTAGTTTGATTTTAATCTTTTCTAAAGAGTTCTGGTTTTGACAGCAAGTACTGACACCCTCTGAAAGACAGCTGTAGGAAACAATCTCAAATTAGAAGAAATAGAACCGGAACACTGATGATCCAATCAATGACCATGGGGGAAGCAGCCAATTCTGCCTTGTCCTCCAGTAGGAGCTTTATTACTATGCTTCCTAAATTGCTTCTTGCTGTTGTTAAGGGCCATTGAGTTGGTTATGACTCATAGGACCCTGTATAGGGTTTCCAAGGAGCAGCTAGTGGGTTTGAACCGCTGACCTTGTGGTTCAAACCAACCTTGTGATCCAATGCTTTATCCCACAGCATCACACCAAGACTCCTCCTAAATTGCTTGTTGTTGTTGTTGTCGTTGTCAAGTGCCATGGAGTGGATTCCAACCCATAGCGACCCTGTATAGGGTTTCCAAGGAGCAGCTTGAGCCACTGACCTTGAAGTTCAAAGGACTTTGCAGTCTGATGCATTATCCTACAGCGCCACACCAGGACTCCCCTAAATTGCTTAGAAAGTTTTAAAAAATACTATGTGCTAATGGGGAGAAGGGAAAGGTGGATAGAGAGGAAGAAAGCAAGGGATGATTTAAGAGAGAAAAGGCCTACACCAATGGTTGTTGAGTGCCATTGGTTCTGACCCAAGGCTACCCATATAGGGTTTCCAAGGAGCAGATGGTGAGCTTGAACCATCAACCTTGTGATTCAAATCAACTGTGCAGTCTAGCTCATTAGCCCTCCGCGCCACAACAAGGCTCCACACCAATAACTACCTTTAATTTTTCCCCCTTTTAATCACTGTAGCTCTATAGGATAAGCACTGGACTGCAAATCACAAGGTCAACAGTTCAAACCCACCAGCTGCTCTTTGGAAACTCTATATAGGGTCGCTATGAGTCAGAACTGATTTGATGGCACTTACTTAACAACAAAAGAGCAAAGAGAAAAACTGAAACATTCCATATAAATATGCAGCAAAGAACACCAAATGCTTAGCCAAGCAGAACACTAGTAGGAACTCACTTGGTACCACCAGGCATGAATGGCCTTAGTGGATTTAACAATAAAAAAGGAGATGGCATGGAAGTGACCAGCCTATCTGCAATCTTCCTTATGGAAAAGAAAAGGGAACAAAGCTCGCCACTGGGTGAAGGTAGGGACAGGGAAGAGGGTAAGAGCATAGTCCAGAGACTGAAATGCTACTTACCACAACAAGGTGGATAGCATTTAGGCTACATGCCAATTGCTTCTAAGGGCTTGCAAATGCATGCAATTCAGTTTACTGCAGAGGATGCAGCCTATTTCAGTATGTTCTTGCTGTTGTGACAAGCTCTCAAGTATGGTCACAGTAAGCCAGGAGGCTGATGGGTTTGAACCTCTGACCAGTTCAAACAGCCCAATACTTATCCAACAACACCACAAGACTCCAACAATATGTTGTTGTTAAGTGGAGTTGGTATAGGGTTTCTGAGGAGCAGCAGGTGGGTTTGAATTGCTGTCCTTGTGGTTGGCAGTCCCATGCTTATTCTACAGAGCCATACCAGGATTCCAATAGTACTGAACAGGAAAGGTAAAACATTAACTGCCTCTTCCCACCCAAGAGCCAAGCTAAAATGCTAATCAGGCTACTGAATGGGACCTATCTTCCTTCCCCACCTCCAGCCCAGGAGACAAGCTAGAATGTTAATCAGGTCAGTGAACTAGACTAATCCCCCTGGTTTCCCTCCTGTCCTCAAACAGGTCTGCAATCTAGCCCCTCCCCGACTCTGGCCCCATATAAGCCCTCGTTGCCCTCCATTGTTGTTGTTCAATGCCACCGAGTCGGTTCTGACCCATAAGGACACTGTATAGGGTTTCCGAGAGGAGTGACTGATGAACCACTGACCTTCCAGTTCAAATGGCTTTGCAGTCTGGCACATTAACCCACAGCGCCACACCAGAACTCCTTTCCTTCCATTGGGCGCTCAGAATCTGGAGAAACCAGCTCTTCTAAGCAAGTCGGCTTAATGAAACCTGAAATCTGCTTCACCTCTCTGAGTGGCCTCGGTTTCCTCGACTATGGATCAAGAGTGCCGTGACACCCTCGGACTCAGAGGTGCTTGTGACACTTTCGGGCCTAGGGCTGCCGTGATAGTCATGGGCCTTGAGCTGTCGTTAACATTCTTGAATCTAAAACTGCTGTGACATTATGTTGTTGTTAAGTGCACTCAGTCTGTTCTGATGCTATGAACAGCAGAAGGAAACAGCTCCCGGTCCTACAGCATCCTCACAATCATTGTTATGCTTGATCCCACTGAGCCAATCCATCTCCTTGGAGATCTTCCTCTTTTTCACTGACCCTCCACTTTACCCAGCATGATATCCTCCTGGTGGTGGTGGTTATAAGCTGTGGAGTGGGTTCTGATTCATAGCGACCCGGCGTAGGGTTTCCAATGCTGTAAATCTTTAAGGCAGCATAAAGTCTCATCTTTCTCCCACAGAAAAGCTGGTAGTTGCAAACTGCTGACCTTAAGGTTAACAGCCTAACTCATAGCCACCATGCTATCAGAGCTCTGTTTCCTCCTGATAATAAGTCTGAAGTATTCCATGCAGAAGCTGGAAAAGAAAGGTTGTGTATACATTTTCCCTTGGTTCATGCCACCACTTCATTATTCCCAGTTTATTTGTTATTACAGCAATGCCACATTTGTGCACTAAAAAACCCTGGTGTAAAAGGGTAGACAGAGATGGGCAACTTGGACATTGGCTACCCAAGATGGGGGAAGGGATACAAAGGTAAGAAGTGACTGGCTTACAAGCTTTCAAGAGGGAACCTAGATCCAAAGGGTGTGGAGGAAGGTAGAGTCTCCAGTGAATAGTATCCAGCCTGTCCAGGAAGGGCTGATGAAACGAAATACAGATGGGCCTCTTGTGATGCAATAGTGAA
>NW_006408547.1:134861-162575 GCF_000296735.1 Chrysochloris asiatica | reverse complement strand
AAAACCCTGGTGTAGCAGTGTGTGTTAATGCACTGGACTGCAAAGTCAGTTTAAACCACAAGGTCAGTGGTTCAAGCTCACCAGCTGCTCCTCAGAAACCCTATACAGAGTCACTATGGGTCCATGACAATTAACAACAACTACAAATAAAAGTTAAATGAATACCATCATTAGCAAATGTAAATATGCTAATTCAGGTTAAACCAGAATTAGTTGAATGTCTAACTTTAAAATTTTTAATTATTTGAATGACATATTCAAGAAGAATTTGGACATTATGCTACCAAGAAGGCTATATTTTAAAGGTAATCTTACAAAGCATATGAAATCACAGGCTGTGATATCCTGAAACTATTTTAAGTTTAAAAGCTCAGTTTACAAATATATACCAATATTTTTCTCACTTTTAATCACTCCCCCACTGTTTTAGCATAAGAGTTAAAATAACCTAAAACAATCGCCTAAAACAACACAGCAAGTCTGTTACATAGATCTGGTGGTGGGGAATGTATGAAGGAAAGAATTCTCAAAATAATCTGAAACAGAATAGCAATATGCATATGTGTATGTCTGTGTGATTCTTAGTTTTAGCATAAAACATTTTTTTCCTGAGAAAATTTTACATTAAAGCAACTTTAAATGAAAATGCGTATAATTAAGGGAAAGAGCATTGCTTCAAACAGATTGAGTGTCTTTAACAAGTTTCTGTCTTTCTAGCTATTCAGATATGCTATATTTCCTAATTATCACCTCTTAAGGGCCATCTGGGCCCATTCCTCACCATCAGGGGGCAATTCCATTTGCATTGTTCCTGGGCTTAGTCATGATCAAGTAGTCTGGTGGTAAAGTTCATTAGAAATTAGAAAGAGTCATTCAACCCAACACAGTAAACCAAGTAAGTATCTGATACTCAGTCCCCACCAGAGAAATGATAAGCATTTACTAAGTATTCTCACATAACTAACAAGTCTTCAAGGTGCATTTTATCAAAATTGCTTAAAGAAACATTCAATTCACCCCTGACCAGGTATTTAATGAAAATTTGATTAAGTCTTCTCACACCACAAAATATTTTTCTATTAAGGAGACGTTAAGTATTGTTCCCTTATGTATTTTGATTCAAAAATCTATTGTTGTTGTTGTTGTTGTTGTTGTTATGTGCCATGGAGTTGGTTCTGACTCATAGTGACCCTGTACAGGGTGTTTTTTTTGCTGTAGCAGAAAGCCTTATCTTTCCTCTGCGGAACAGCTGGTAGTTTCAAACTGCTGACCGTGAGATTAGCAGCCTAATTTGTAACCACTATACTATCAGAGCTCCTCAAAAGTCTATTAGGAGTCCTTTACTGGAGTCCTGGTGTGGTGCTGTGGGTTAATGTGCAGGACTGCAAGGTGGGTTTGAATTTCAAGGTCGGTGGTTCAAGCTGGCCAGCTGCTCCTCGGAAACCCTACACAGGATCACTTTGAGTCTGAACCAAATCAATGGCATTTAACAACAAAAGGTTACCAGCAGTAAATTACTTCCTTCCTGTAGAGAACACAAAAGAATTACCCTAATTGTATCTTCTATGAAAGGAATGTACATTACAGGGAAAGCAATCCAGTCTACAAATCCAAAGAGCATTTCCTTTTGTTCTCATCAACAGACCATTGGGTATGAGGCGACTTCAAAAAGTTTGTGGAAAATTTAATAAAAAGATAATGCAATTTTTCCATGATCTTTCACAACCATGTCCACATGCCAGTGACATGCTTGACCCAGTGTAGTCTGGGCAGCTGCTCTTCAGTAGGGCTGGATGCCAAAGGAATGGCTGGCTGATTTAAGCCAGGTTTATACAAGGGCTTCCGCTTCATACCTTGTAAGGCTTGATTTGCTGCGTAAAACTCAGGAAGTAGTTGCTTGCCTCATGCTGCAGTCTCTCAGCCTGGCTTGCAAAGGCCATCCCAGTCTTAACTGGCAGCCTATGGACATCAGGAAGGAGTACTTCACGCAGAGACCCTCAGCCTCTCAGGGATACACCTTAGTCTTGCAAATGAAGACAGCTGCAGTGGGCCCTAATCTGTGCAAGGCAGAAACAACCCTCGGGCTCTTGGCAAAATGACCCTGGGAGCTCCTAAATTTAATACTGTTAAGAAGTCACTGTTTTAAAAAGAACTATTTCACAGCCTTTCATTATGGAGGGTACTAAGGCTTTTTAAAAGAACAATGGCTTATTTTCTGTGATTTATACCTTGCTATTCCCCCCCACCACCCCAGTACCCTTCTGAAATTTTCTTAGACAGTCCCCCAGCTTTGACCCCAGCTGAGCAATTTCCAACTAATGCTATGCTGAAAAATTGGTTATATATCAACTTCTCTATTTAAAAAAACTATCCTCAAACCTACTAGCCAACATCAGTAGATACTTCTGGATAAAATAATGCCTCTAGGATTTTCCAGAGATTCAAATAAGGAATGAAAATGACGATTCAATACTAAGTAACAGAATCTACCATAATATATGGCACCACTGAAACTGAGCCAATAATTAACTTAAGAAGTACTCACTGAATCCCTTTCTCTCTTCCCCTTCTCCCCTTTTTCATCCCGTACCCCCCAGCCCATCCTTTTACAGGATGATGAATGTATTCACACCAATGACTCTGGGGCTCAGGTAAGTGCAGTTCCTGGCCTCTGTGGCTGTCAGGTGACCTCAAGCAGGTTCTCACTCCTAGAATCTCACACACAGTGGAAGAAACACCTGGTCCTACGCCATCACTGCTGCTAGGCTTGAGTACATTGTTGCTGCCACTGTGCCAATCCATCTCACTGAGGGGCTTCCTCTTTTTTTTGCTGACCCTCTACTTTACCCAGCATGAGTGCTGTCCATTTCCAGGGACTGACAGCCTGTGGACATTACAGGGAAAGCAAATCTAGTCCACAAATTCAAGCTGACTAGCTTATAGATTCCAAAGAGCATTTCCTTTTGTCCTCATCAACAGACCATCTGAAGACATAGGCTGGCCTCTAGTGTGCCCCAAAGGATCGTGGACCCAGAACTCCAGAGATGTTTCTGTTTTAAAAGGAACTGAGTTGTACCCCAAAAGTCCATGGGTGTGTTTGAGCATTTGTTGTCGTGAAATGCCATCGAGTCGGTTCTGACCCATAGCAACCCTGTATAGGGTTTCCAAGGAGATGCTGGTGACCTTGAACTGCCAACCTTACAGCTCAAACAGCTTTGCAGTCTGGCGCATTAATCTACAGTGCCACACCAGGACTACCAGATATGTGGAGGGGATGTGATGTGTGGGGGTGCTCAGCCCGCAACCTTGCGCCTAGATGCTGCCTGTTCAACAGAAGCCTAGGTCCATCTGGGCGCACTAGTCTCTTACAGAATTCCAAGCAACCTTATACCTGTAGGTTGGGTTGGGAGAAGGTCTATTTCCAGCGTCCCACCCTTTTCTTGGTTCAGAGTCTGCCCAGAACCATTCCTGCCACACTCTATTTTTGTGTGTAGCACACAGAGTACTTGGGGGACCTGGGTTCTCTATCTGGGCTCAATGTATCTAAATCTCAGTTTCCTAGGTTGTATAATAGGAATGTCCTCATGCCCCATGGGCTTTTAGGCAGCAATCCTCACAGGAGCGGAAAGCCAGATCTTTTCTGCCTGGAACCTCTGGGTGGGTTCAAGACACCCACCTTTCTTTGAGCAGAGTGCTAACTCACCATCAGGGTTCCTATAACAGGAAACACAGTGCCAGTCTCACAGATTGTTGTATGGATACAGGAAAGTCATACACAAGGGGACTTCAAAAAGCTCATGGAAAAATGGACTAGAAAGAAAATGAAACCTTCCCACAAAGTTCCTGAAGCTCCTTGTTATGTCAGGTTTTCACCAGAGAAAGTAATTCATAAACCTTAAGTCCACATTCTCATTTACTAAGAAGACACTTCCTCCCTCTGCCCCACCCCCAATATAAAAGAGTGAAGTTCTGCTAATATGATGACATAGATTTCAATTAAGGGACTGTCAACAAACCAAAGATGTATGTGATTATAGGGAAAGTTGGTCATAAAAATACATTTTAAAAGAAGTTTGATTTAAAAGCATACTTTAAAATTTTCACATATATTCATTTTGAAAAAGAAATAATGGCAAATATTTGGAAACACTTGGAGTTCCTTGAATTATTTAAAAACTTTTTTGTTTTTTAATCAGCACTACCAAATTTTCTATCCTTAACTTTTTGAATACATATAACAGCATTTTTTAAACTTCCCAATTGCTATAGAAAGAACTGCTGATCTTTGTAAAAGTATAAAATTTGAAACAAATGCAGGAAGCCTGTAAATGTACCAGAAATGCTGGGGCTACACGTCCATATCCATTACTTCTAACAATTTCACAAGAAGGAACATATTTTCATAGGTTGTAAGATGTTTTAGCAACAAGACTCCTATGGGCTTTAATGGAAGTCATACAGCTCAAACTCCATATACCACTTTGAAAATTTAAGCGTAATTGCTAAGTCCCCCTTAGAGGATCATAGAAATATTAAAAACCAAAGTATTTTTGCTAAGAACTCCAATTATGCTTGAAGGCTTACATCAGACTTTATAAAATGATTGGTCACATATATTATGTACTCTAATGCTGTTTTATTGGCTGGTTATATATATATATATATATATATATATAAAGTCCTGTCTGAAAGGAACATACAAAATTAGTTCTCCTGTTCGCTTAATCCCATGACTCAATCTTTCAGGGTGACATGAGGGAGAAAAAAGTAGACTTGGAAACATTTTATCTTGCTATTATAGTCTCTGAGACGACAATTTAGTTCACTGTATAGTTAAGTTGGTAGATTTTGAACACTAAACTGTAGAATATAACCAATCTGGCCTGGTAAATGTTCATCCTAAAACTCCATTTTGACTGACTGAGTTAAGGTTGATCCCTCTGGGGGTCAACGCAGTGTTACAGTTTGAGAATGTGGCATTGTGGGTTAATGTGCTAGACTGCAAAGCCGTTTGAACTGCAAGGTCAGCGGTTCTTGCTTACCAGTCTCTCCTTGGAAACCCTAAACAGGGTCACTATTGGTTGGAACCGACTCAACGGCACTAAACAACAACAGCATCTTAGTGAAACCTCTGTTCCTCTTTATAGATTTATGCACAACATTTACGTATTTTGGAGAAAGCTGGCATTTATATCTAAATTTTTTTATTTTAAAATAATTTCAAAGTAACAGAAAAGCTACAAGAGGAGCACAACAAACTCCTGATATTCTCTACCCAGACTTATTGCCACATTTGCTCTATCATTAGTGCATGTACCTCTTCTTCTATCCTCCCAAAATAGATGACTAAAACCTATGATTATCAAACCCATCTTGACTCCTGGACAAGACCCTATGTATTAAGGAACAAAACTGCTCCGTGGGATTTTCTTGATTCCTGGTGTGGTGCTGTAGGATTAGCACTAGCCCACATGGTCGGTTTGAACCAGAAACTAGCGTTTGTAAACATTTTATCTTGCTATTCACTGGAAAGCACTTTACAAACGCAGATCACCAGACCTTTCTTCTGTTGTTTGAGCCAATAACTTTTGGTTAGCGTTGCTGCTGTAAGGTACCACGGAGTCAGTTCTGACTCATAGGAACTCTATGAGAACAACAGAACAAAACCCTGCCAAGTCCTGCGTCATGCTGTCTTTCAGCGCAGTGTTGCAGCCAACACATTAATCAATATTGTTAAGGGTCTTCCTTTTTTGTCCTTGACCTTTACATTTGTACCACCCAGGATCCAGGAGAAATGTGTGCATGCATGTTTTTTTTCTCCTGAACCATTGGTAAACTGTATTTATCATGCCCCCTTGGAGTCCTGGTGTGGCACTGTGGGTTAATGCGCTGGGCTGCAAAGTCACTTTGAACTGCTAGGTCGGCAGTTCAAACTCACCAGCCACTCCTAGGCAACCCCATAAAGAGTCACTTAACAGCAACAACAACACAATAGACTTTTTATTTCACAATTGTCCCAATAATGTTTCTTTTGGCCCAAAGAATTTGTGGCCCAAAATCCAATCCCAGTTTTTCTGCCTCATTAGCCACAGTAAATCATAATGCTACCTTTTTCTTAAAGATGACATTTATAAACAAATGATCCCTTTCATAATCTCCTGATGTATATGATTATGGACCAGAATAATGACAAAAGGAAAATCAGAATTTAAAGAACAAATCAAATTATCGTTTTCTTCCTTTAATGGGATAGGATGTTATTAAGTGCTGTCAAATCAGTTCTGACTTATAACAACCCTAAATAGGGCATCTGAGGAGTGATTGGTGGGTTTGAACTGCCAACCTTATGGTTACAAATCCAATGCTTATCCTACAGCACCACACTAAGACTAGCATTGTTGTTGTTACTTAGTACCATCAAGTCGGTTCCAACACACAGTGACCCTGTATAGGGTTTCCGAGGAGTGGCTGGTGAGTTTGAACCGCCGACCTTGCAGTTCCAACTAACATTGCTGTCCAGTGCATTAACCCACAGCACTACACCAGGACTCCAGGACTAGGATAGGTCCCAGTAAAAATATGGTGAAAAGTGTGATGCATATGAATGAAACTTGGAGTTTCTTGAATTGCATTAAATTTTTTTTTAAATTTTAATTAGGCTATTTGCTGATTTGGCTCAAGCCTGATGCCAATAGAGCTAAGGTTCCAGGATAGTAAAAGAAGCAAAGCTCAACCAGAAGAAGAAAGAAGAGGAAAAAAAGAGTAATCTGATACAATTTGATGAACTTGACCTACACCTATGGATGCAGTAGCTCAAAAGAGGGAACAAATCTTTAGAGCAAGGATCATTCCCAACCCCTCCATACACAGAGTAGACAGGGATACGCAACTTGGACACTGGCTACCCAAAATGGGGGGAACAACATAGGCAAGAAGTGACTGCCTTACAAGCTTTCAAGAGGGAACCTAGAGCCATAGGCCCAGGAGGAAGGCAGAATCTCTAGTGAGTAGTATCCAATCTGTCTAGGAGGAGCTGATGAAATGAAATGCAGATGGGTCTCTTGTAATACAATAGTGAATAATTGTTATCAGGACTGATGGTGAGGGTTGGAAATGTAAAGGGAGACTTTGTTTTAAAGCAAGGAAGGGAGTGATTAACTTTGTAGTCTAGGAGTGGAGGTCCTAGGACCATCAAGGGAGAAGAGCAGAGTGTGGGACCCTACCCAGAGAAGCAGTGATGCCTGAGATGGAGGCAGAGATGATGACATGGAGTGATAAAGCGACTGGTGACTTTGGATTCAGAGAGGGAGAGCGACTGTGTGCTAAAGACTGGGGGTGGGAAGCTAGTGGGCAGGCTTCCAGGGTATACCCTTTGGTTGGCTGATGATGCATGGAGGTGGAGGTGTAACCATGGCAATGAGACGATATATGAAAGAATGAATGTAAAACTAATGTTCTCCCATATAAACTATCACATAATTCACAATAAAACATTAAAAAAAAGAAGCAGCACAAGTAGTCTGTCCCGGGGTAAACTCCTTCATTTCAGCAGTTCTGTGCTACAGGTCAGAGGGAGGTTTAGTATGGAGTATCTGGAGTACAGGTATTCTATATACAGTTCGCAGTAATACCAGTGAACACGCGCCATCTACCCTGGTGGTCATTCAATAGTAAAAGCAAATAGGAGTCCTGGTGTGGTGCTGTGAGTTAATGCAGTAGACTGCAAGGTCGGTTTGAAGCTCACTAGTCCATCCTTGGAAACCCTATACAGTGTCACTGTGAGTTAGAACTGACTCAACAGCACTTAATAACAACAGCATCTTACTCAGGTATAAAAACAAGCAGACTTTTCTACTAATGGTGACAAACTTGGGTTTTGAATTGGGAGTCAGAGGTTTGATAAATTGGCTGACTAGTCTTTGCCAGCTCTGTTTACTTGTCTCCCCTCTACACTTTGTTTTTCAATGATACTTTGTTTTTGATGAAGGTTTACATAGCAGTTTAGTTTTCCATTCATCAATTTCTACACAATCCATTCAGTGACACTGGTTTAACATTCCTAACAATGCAAAAACAGTCTCATGATGTTCATTCTGGCTGTTAAGTTTTATTCATCCATTTCCCTGCCCCTCATAGTCTCATCTTTGTTTTAAAGTTAATTGTTGACCCTTCGGCCTCATATAAGGGAGCATAGTACTCACAGGAGATAGTCATTATTTTCTGAGTTAATCTATTATTAGCTACAAAACAACTTCAGGGGTTAGTTATGGCTCAAGGTTTAAAGAATATCTCAAGGGGATCTCAAGTCTCAACAAGTCCACTAGGTCTGTTTTTTAGGATACTGAGGATCTACTCTACATTTTCTCCCATTCTATTTGGTGCTGTTGTTATATGCATTTGACTCAGAGAGACCCTGTACAGTGTTTCCAAGGAGTGGCTGGTGAGTTTGAACCACCAACCTTGTGGTTCAAACCAATTTTGCAGCAGTCAGTGCTTTATCCCATATTGTCACACCAGGATTCCCCTGTTCTATTAGGGCCCTGATTAGAATGGTCAGTAACAGTAGCTGGGCACCACCTAGTTTTTCTGGTCTCTGGGTAGATGAGGCCATGGTTTGTGTTGATTATTTGTTCTGTAAACTAGTTTTTTCTTTGCAGCTTTCATTTCCTTTCTCTTTTGCTATGGTCCTGGTGTGGTGCAGCTAGTTAATGCACTGGACTGCAAGATCGGTTTGAACTGCACGGTTGTCAGTTCAAGCTCACCATCCACTCCTCAGAAACCCATCGTCACTATGACTCAGAACCAACTCAACAGCACTTAACAACAACAACAACAACATGGTCAAATAGAGACCAACAGTTGTATCTCTGATGGCTACTCACAAGCTTTGAAGACCCCAGACACCACCCATCAAACTATTAGGATGGTGCAGTCAGTGACTTCAGACCCACAGGGGGTTGGCTCAATGTCAGCTGTTAGGAGCAGTGTGAACACACATAATGGCTGTTGTCTGTGGCCTACCTTTGACAATTTTTTTTTATTTACATATTTTTATTTGGACATGCATGTATTAGTACAGTGAAACTAAATTTGAGACACTGAATATCATAATTTTATTATAAAAGCAAGACACGAAGATTATTTACATGATGCAAGATTTCAGAACTTCAATGGAATGGGCATCTTTACATGATGCCATTTCGATTGAGATTGATTTCAGTCTACATACTTCCCAAGAATGTAACCATTTCTAAATAAGAAATAATCCTTGTCGTCTAGAATTACTTTGGTGCCTTCAAATTCTGGAAGTAGAACTTTATCTCCATCTTTCGGCTGTAGTACTTTTCTTTGCGATTTTTCTGGAAGCATAATACCTCTGTTCGTCACAGTTTCAGCGGCACTCCTTTCTACCAATACTCGATCAAAGAGGGGAAGAAACTTTCTAAATGCCTGTCCTACCAGAATTCTCTCCCACTCCACACTCCCTCCCCCTCAGCATGCAGAGACCGGCAATCCGACCCTGTGAACGGGGTGGGGGGAAGGCCGCCAATTATTTTTGGAGGTTTCATTTTAAATTACCTTGTGTAAGCCTTGGTAAACCTATCTATTATTATTTTTCCCCCCAAAGCAATAGAAACGTCAGCAAGGCAACTCTGCTATCTTATCCCTCCCAATGACATTTCATTAAGCAAAGGTATTAAGCTTCTGACCTTAACAACCAAAAAGTTTAAAGTGGAATGGATGAGCTGCTGGGAGTAGGTTATCATGGAAAGATATACTATATTTTCAAAGATCTGTCACATGAGCTTACAACAGTAAAAGAGTACTCTAGAAGTCAAAGATGGGTATCAGATAGTGTTATGTGAATGTCAGGAGAAACACCATGCTTTTAAAAGGTACCTTCCATTTGTTGTTTTAGGCATTGCCAGTGAGAATTCTGGCCAGTAAAACTTGCCTTACAGTAGTTTGTTTTTTACCAAAGTTGTGAATGTTAAAGTTTCAGGTACAAATACTGGAAAACCACACACAGCATAGTAAATTTGCATGCAGGTATACCTTGGGTATGCTGCAGGTTTGGTTCCACACAAGTTTTTTTCGTTGTTTGTTTTCCCTATGAGGGGCTTTGAAAAGTTCATGGAAAAATTCCACTATCTACAATTGCCATTTTTTCATGATCTTTTTGAAGCCCTCCCTGTTGTATGATGTAGTTAAGAGTGCAGTAATGTTATGAAAAAGTCTGAAATACTGTGAGAATCACCATATGTGACACAGAGAGACAAAGGAAGCACATGCTGTTGGAAAAATGGCATCAGAAGATTTTCTTGTTGCAGGTTTGCCACAAACCTTCAAGTACTAAAAAAACCCACAACAGTTTCCAAGGGCAGTAGTGAAGCGAAATAAACAAAGATTGGTCTGCACTGACAACTGACCAGAGAATAAAATATGGTCATTTAAATACTGTTTCATATAAGGACTAGCAGTAATTTGTACTACTCTTTGGAAAGTTGTTTCTCATATTAGTTGGCCCAACATTTTCTTTGAATAAAGTTTAAAAGTAAGTGCCTTCAAGTGGGTTCTGACTCAAAGCGACACTGCATAGGGTTTCCAAGGAGCAGCTGGTGGGTTTGAACCACTGACCTTGAGGTCAGCAGTCCAGTGCTTATCCTACAGCACCATATCATGACTCCTTAAAAGTACTGTTGTTGACTTAGACATTGGCTACCCAAAATGGGGGGGAGAGGGGGGTACCAAAGCAAGAAGTGACTGGCTTACAAGCTTTCAATAGCCTAGGTCCAGAGGCTGTGGAGGAAGGTAGAAGCTCCATTGAGTAGTGTCCAATTTGTCTGGATGGGGCTGATGAAAGGAGATGGGGATACGACTCTTGTGGTACAATAGTGAATAACTGCTATCAGGACTGACTGTGAGGGTTATAAATGTAAGGGTAGATGTTTTGTAGCAAAAGGAGGGGCGTGGTTGACTTTGCAGGCCAGGAGCAGAGGTCCCTGTGACCTTTAAGGGAGAAGAGCACAGTGTGGGACCCTACCCAGAGAAACAGTGATGCCAGAGATGGAGGCAGAGATGATGACATGGAGAGATGGAATGGCTGGGGACTTTAGACCCAGAGAGGGAGAGGGACTGTGTGCTGATGACCAGGGGGGCAGGCATGCAGGGTACACCCTTTGGTTGTTTGATGATGCATGGAGGGGATTGTAACCAAGGCAATGAAACAATATAGGAAAAAATGAATGTAAAGCTAATGTTCTCCCATGTAAACTATCACATAATTCACAATAAAACATTTTTTTAAAAGTATGTTGTTGTTGTTAAATGCCATCCAATCGGGGGTGACTCATAGTGACCCAAAGTATAAACTTGGTGAAACGTTGTACATAATCCCTGCTTCAGGCATCCATAAGAGCTCTGGTAGTGTAGTGGTTACGAATCAGACTGTGAACCTCAAGGTCAGCAGTTTGAAACTACCAGTCGTTTTGCTAGAGAAAGATGAGGGTTTCTGCTCCCATAAAGATTTACAGCCTCAGAAACCTTATGCAGGATGGCAATGAGTCGGCACTGACTCCACGGCACACCACTACCACAGGCATCCATCAGACAGTTTTCTTTCCGTTCCACCACACACCTCCCTCTCCCGCCACAGCCCCTGATTTGGACACAGAAGAACTGATGTTTATATAAAGTGCATTGGGGTTACTCATTACGTGACACTTGGACAGATGTATCATTTGCAGATATAACAGGGCTGGGCTTCACCACCTCTGCATCATTACTGAGGAGTTATATGCATGAATCAAAAGAAAAAAGAAAGTCTCAGCACAGTGGATACATGAGTAACATGCTGTTAAACAGCAATACACATCTGCCAAGTGAGTAATTTGTAAGGTGAATGCCTTAAAAGGCCAGGTATTAAGAGGACATGAAGAATGCATTTCTTAAGGTTGAAAACTCAAATTCTACTTTTATGACACAAGTATCCAGGGTTTAGTTCACTATACAACTTAGGTCAAGGAGCTCTTTTCTACTAAAGAGCCATGTCAGAAATTATTGTGTTTTTTTAAATGTTTTATTGTGAATTATATGATAGTTTACATGAGAGAACTTTAGTTTTACATTCATTCCTTCGTATATCATCTCATTGCCATGGTTCCAATCCCCTCCATGCATCATCAACCAACCAAAGGGTATATCCTAGAAGTACGCCCCCTACGCTGTAGCCCCATTTTAGGTATTCCAAAGAAATTATTGTTTTTGTTAAGTGCCATCGAGTTGGTTCTGACTCACTGGGACTCTGTACAGGGTTTCCAAGGAGCAGCTGGTGGGTTTGAACTGCCAGTCTCATGATTCACAATTCAGTGTTGATCCTACAGAGCCACACAAGGAGTCCATATCAGAAATACAAACAGTTAAAATATTTTAATGCAGAAAAAATAATTGCTGCATAGGTGCCTAGTTGATCATTGCATAAAGCAAATGCCCAGCACACAGGAGGCTCTCACTAAGTGTTTGAGAAGTAATGAATGAACAGAGACTTAATTGTCCTGCACTTTCAGTTTTTAAAAAGTTAATCTAAATTAAAATGCTTCATACTAATTCGTCTTTCCTACCCTGGCTTTAAGGAGCTCTGGTAGCGTAGGGGTGCTAACCTCAGGGTCAGCAGTTCAAAACTACCAGCTATTTCATGGGAGAAAGAGGAGGCTTTCTGCTCCCATAAAGATTTACAGTCGGAATCGACTTTAGGAGTCCTGGTCTGGTACTACAGGACAATGCACTGCACCACAAGGTCAGTTTGAACCAAAAGGTCAGCAGCTCAAACCTACCAATCGCTCCTTGGAAACCCTATAGAGGGTCGCTATGGGCCGGAACCGACTTGACTTCACTTAACAACAACAAACTTGGCTTTAATTATACAAAAGATGCTTGTAACAAATTCTCTATGTAAGTATGTTAAAACAAAACAAAATAATAAATACCTTTCCTAATTTTGGCGTGGTACGTGCTGTGCGTTAATGTGCTGGACTGTAAAGCCAGTTTGAACTGCAAGGTTGGCAGTTCAAGCTCACCAGCTGCTCCTGGGAAACCCTATGCAGGGTCTCTATGGGTAGGAATCGACTCGATGGCACTTCACAACAACAACTGTAGGCTCAGTATTGGACTTCGACTCACAAGGCACCAGTTCAAACCCTTGGAAACCCTGTATGATAGGGTCGTTATGAGTCAGAACTCACTGGATGATACTTAACAACAACAATTTTGGTGTGGTAATAGAAAAGGCAAATTGGTGCATAATTAACAATTTGTTGGTGCAAATTCATCTGCATTTTTTAATAGGTGTTAATTAGATTAGGACCAAAATTTCTTTAATCCTTTATCTTGCCTTTTTTTTTTTAAAGCAAACTAATTTTCTCAGCTGGATGTCAAAGTTTCCCCTTAATTACACTTTTCTAATAGGAACTTCTTTGACACTGTAGATTTAAACATATAGACAAGCAGTAGTTTTCAGAAGGGCCCTGAATCAACCTTTTGGGGTAAACAAGTCATGTTGAGAATTCAAACTTGAATTCACCCAGTTTTCACATGCGCAACTCAGGGACTAACTTGATGCATAAGGCATTTGGTAGCTGTAAATGACATTCTGGGGAGCTCTGGTGTTGCAATGGATAAGGGCTCAAAAAGGTTAGTGGTTCACACCTACTCACTGGCTCTGCAGGAGAAAGACTTCTTAATGTGCTCCTGGAAATATTATAGCCTAGAAAACCCTATAGGATGGACAGTGTAAGGCTGTGTACCTGCAGCCTGTGGGCAGGAGGCTGCCTTGCAGAATGTCCCTTTGGACATTTAAATTGAATACAGATTTTTTTGTTGTTGTTTAAGTGTATATCAAATCTTTTTTGTTTTGTTCATTTGTGAAATATAAACTGTAAATGGGGAGCCACAAGTAGGAGGTAGGATAACTGTCCTTGTGGGATGGGGGTGGGGAGGACGTTAATCACTGAGATGAAATAAAGTGTGTAATCTGAGAAGCTGATGATCCTGTCTATAAATCTTCACCCAATTCACAACAAAAAGTTAAAAGGAAAAAGAAAACATTATGACACGGTTCTACTCTGTCATGTTTGTTGCGATGAGTCAAAAACAGACTTGATGGCATACAACAACAATGTAACTCTGCAGGGCTTGGATAGTGCAGTCAATGGCAACACACTTAGCTGCTAACCAAAACATTAGGGTTTAATTTCATCTAAAGGAACCCTGAAAACCCTATGGAGCATAGTTCTACTCTGACACACGTGTATCATGATGAAGCCATGAGTAGGACTTGACTTTACAGTAACTATTTGGCTCCAGTTTTTATTGTAAGTCGGTCACATGGTACAGATGTTACAGCAAACATTCTGCAATAATAATAAAGTTAAGAAGATAACCCCTTTTAACAAAATTAAAATTAAAAAAACACACTTTTAAATCCCACGAATATTAATATACTGCCTTTTATTCTGAATTACCCAGATGCCATTCAAAATATTGGCATACCCATTAACAAATGTAATACTCATACCCATAGTGAAAATGTAAACCATCTTGGGTGAATTAAGTTCTGTATTTCATATGGATTCCTCCAAATATTATAACCCATCTATAATAGCTAACATGTCAGGAGAAAATGCCACAAAATACATTCAATATGTTTTATGGCATAGTGACCCAAAATAAAATTTTATGTAGTTAAGGATTTTTGATAGTTCTTGATCCATAGTTTTCCTCTTAATATGGAGCAGTGATGTTTGAAACCTGATGCGTTGTTTTCAAAAAAAAGGCTATAAAACATTTTATATAGAAATAAAACAGTAGCTGTTAAGTTTTGCTATGATGTCTGAATAGATATTCAGCATGAAAACATGATAAAACAACTGTAAACTGATTGAGATCAAATGTAATTACAATGACTTGTCTCCATTGAGTGACATAAACTAAATACAGTCACAGACTTCTCCAAAATTACTTTGGGCAAAGAACCAAGGGAACACTATATCCTTTCTTCACAACAGGCATTTTGCCAAATAAATTGCAAACACACAAGCTTTAATAACCACGGCCAAAAAAGCACTTGGGAGCTCATTATAGAAACGTTTAAAACACACACATGCACACACACAGACTCACACACACTCATATTTAATAAAACTACTTTCATGTTAATATAATTCCACTGAAAAAACTACATGTTTGGGGATTTTAACTGGTGCTCTCTGGAAGTAAACCCAAGGAGTGATAAGTAATTACAAGTCTTTTTTTTTTTTCCCTTTTATCTAAATCAATGTATTTGGCTGCCTTTCCTGGCATCTTTATTTTGGGAAGGCTGAAAGAAGATGCATAAAAGTTTAACAAAGACCTGGATTCTGAAAGAATCTTATGTTTTCTATAAGCCAATGAAGACAGAATTCCTGCCCCTTTTGATGTGACTTATTATTTATTGCATTATCCCTTGAAATAGTACAAATAAAGTTAGTCTTTCATTTAGCACTAAAAGGGACAATGTGTTCTAGGCCCTACTTTTCAACTTTGCCTCATTTTCAACCTTTATCTGTGAAATTATGGCAATATTGACATAGGCCATTTGGGAGTAATATCAAGAAATTCAATTCAACTTTTATGTATTTACAAAAAAAGAAAAACCTATCTCCACACAAAAACTTGTACACAAATGTTAATAACAATATTATTCATAATAGCCTAAAAGTGGGAACAAATTGTAAGTCCATCAACTGGTGAATGGACAGATAAGATGTGGACTATTCAAACAACAAACTATTGTAGTTAAGTGCCATCCAATCAGTTCCAACTCATAGCCACCCTGCATAGAGCTTCCAAGAAGTGGCTGATGGGTGTGAACCACCAAACATGCAGTTAGCAGTCCAGTGCTTATTCTACAGCGCCACACCAGGACTCTGGGTTTCTAATAGATATCTCAAATTCAACATGTCCAAAGCAGAACTCTTGATCCCCTCCTCCAACGAAATCTTGTTCCATCAATAACATCCCTCATCTTGGTGAGGGCAGCTCTTTCCTTCCAGTAACTCAATCCAAAATCTTTGAGTCATCCTTGGCTCCTCTTTATTTGAGCTGAGAAACATTCATTCTACCAGTAAACCTTGTTGATTCTACTTTAAAATATATCAAAAATAGGTCTAACTACTTCTAAGTCTGGTTTGAGTCAAGATCAAAATGGGTCATGGCCACCAGCTCTGGCTTGTCTCCTACCATCTAGTCTCAACACAACACCTACTTAACCTATGAGTCAGATCATGTTCCTCATTTGCTCTAAACTCTGCAATGGCTCCCCATTTCACCTGGAGTAAAGCCTTACAGTCATTTGGCCTCTAGCTCCCACTGGAATCTTATCTCCTACTGCTTTGTGACACTGATGTGCAACTGTTTCCAGCTTTTTTCATCACCTTTAGTAGAAATTCAGTACCCCTTAAGGGATACTTCTCATTTGTCTCCCACCCACCTCTGTTAACCACTAATAAACACTGGTCTGTGTGCATTTATTTGCCTCTTCTGGATATTTTACACACGTGGGATCACATATTTGTCCTTTTGTGACTGAATTATTTCACTCAGCATAATGTTTTTAAGGTTCTTTCATGTTGTGGTAACAGGACTTCATTTCTCTTTAGGCTGAGTAATAAATCCATGGATGGATATACCACCTTTTATCTATTGATGGACTTATGTTGTATTATGGATTGAATTGTGTTCCCCCAAAATATGTGTTGTAAATCCTAACAAGTGGCTTTAATCCCACCTGGGAATATTGTTTTCTTTATTAAGTTAATGAGGTCGTATTAGAGAATGTAGGTCGCTATGGGTCAGAACTGATTTGACTTATACACTTTAACAGTAACAACGTCTTAAACCAATCACTTGTGAACTATAAAAAGTAGCAGATTAGGCATAGAACCAAGGAAGGCCAAATGTGGGGAAAACAGATGCCATGTAGAGATACCCAAGGAAAGCTGATAAGAAAAAGTTAATCCCCATAGCAGACAGAGCGAGACTTCCCATAGAGCCAGTTCCTTAATGTGGATTTCCAGATTCCTAAACTATCAGAACAGAGCCTGGGAAGCATATAGTTTGGGCCTCAGAAAAGACAATTCCAAGAACCCTTTCTCTCTCTTTCTCTCGCTCTCTCTCACAAACACATCACATCTCCCTGAACTTCAGACTAGCCAACTCTTTCTCCTCTCGCTCATCTCAAGGTCATCAGGAGTCTATGGAAAGTGGTCAAACTCAGGCCATGTCTTTCTTAATTGCTGTATTTTCCCAGCTTCCACTCAGAAGTTGGCCAGGTCAGTCACCAGCGAGCACATAAGACAGTTTGTGTGTTCCCTTTGAGTTTCAGCGTTAGAGAGGGGTTTACTTTGATGGACAGAGTTATTTTGCCTTGATGGTTCCAAGGCAAATATCTTGCTTCATACTGTCACAGCTCCCCAAAATCTGTGTCTCACCCCCACCCCCACGCTAGTCTTTCTTTCAAAAAGTATTTTCTGTTCCTCTAGCCATTCTGGGTTGGTCTGCATGTCTTTTCAATAGGGAATGTCCCACCACCAAAAGTTCAGTGGCGCTCAGGATTCCACCTCCTTCCATAAACCACAAAGGCTTCACAAGAAGCCCATTTCCCTGGACATGTTCCAGTACGCTTTTATATAATCCATTCAGTCAAAAGCTCAAAATGGGCTTATAAACTTTCTGTAATCGTATTTCCCAATATTCCTTTCTATACCATATAAATGTCTATATTACAATAGTAGGCAGGGGAAACCAATACCCACAAGTTACACACCTTAACATGATTTCCCCTCCTTTACCCCATTCAGACTATGTGTCCATCCCTATAACATAAAGCCTTGTTATTCTAAGGCTATGCAAACATTACACTCTACCTTGATCCCATTTAGCCCATGCATACTTCCCTAAGTAGCTCCCTATCATCCCCATTCCTCTATCCACCCCCACCTTTTTATGCACTGCCCTCCCTGTCACCTCAGCTAGATCATGCATTTATCCCCTAACCTGTGAAGTACTGTCTCTTTCCTCCCACCCCTGGCAACCATCAAAGAATTATTCTTCCAGTATGGAAATCTTTTCTTCAGCTTTTACAATAATGGTCTTATGCAATATTTGTCCTTTTGTGTCTAATTTCACTCAGCATTATGTCCTCAGGGTTCATCAGTGTTATAAGGTGTTTTCCTCTTCATCATTATTCTTCAAGGTGGCATAGTATTCTATTGTGTGTATGTACCAAAGTTCGTATATCCATTCATCCACTGATAGGCACTTAGGCTGTCTCCATCTTTTTGCTATTGTGACTAGTACTGCAATGAACATTGTTGTGCATGTATCTACTCACGGTCTGACTCATAGTTCCTACAGATATATACCAACTAGGGGAATTGCTGCAACATAAGGTATTTTTATTTCCAACTTTCTGAAGAAGTGCCATACCATTTTCTGGGGGGGTGGGGGAGCGGTTGAACCCTTTTATAGTTCCAACAGCAAAGTACGAGGGTCCCAGTCTCTCCACACCCTCTCCAGGATTTGTCAAAAAACTTTACTGTTACTGCAGGTGTGAGATGATATTTCATTGTTGTTTTGATTTGTATCTCTCTAATGGCTAATGATAAACATTTGTTCAAACATTTGTTCATGTTTGTTAGGTGTCTGAATGTCTTTCTTGGTGGTCTGTTCATATCCTGTGCCCATCTTTTAATTGGGTTATTTGTCTTTTTCTTGTAGAGGTGTTGTAGTTTCCTATAAATTTTAATCATTATTCCCTTGTCTGATATGCTGTTACTATAATTTTTTTCCCAGTCAGTGGGCTCCCTTTTAATTCTTTTGGTAAAATCTTTTGATGCACATACGTTTATTTTTAGTATGTCCCAGTCATCTATTTTGTTTTCTACTGTTTGTGGGGTTTTTTGCCATGTTTGATAGTCTATGCATGCCGTGTATTAGAGCACTTAAGTTTGTCCCTATTTTTTCATGGCTGACCTTTATAGTTCTGGAATTAGATCTTTAATCCATGTTGAGTTAGTTTTTGTACATGGTGTGAGATATGGATCTACTTTCATTCTCTTGCCTATCAATTTCCAGTTTTGCCAGCACCATTTGTTGGAGACTATCTCTTCCCTAGTTAATGTTTTGGCCCTTTGTCAAAGATCAGCTGACTGCATGTGGATGGATTTATTTCTGGATTCTCAATTCTGTTTCATTAATCCATGTATCTTTCATTGTACCGATATCAGGTTGTTTTGACTACTGTGGCCATGTAGTACATTTTGCAATCAGGAAGGGACAGGCCTCATACTTTGTTCTTAAACTGAGTTTTAATTTATTTGAGGTCTCTTTCCCCTTCATGATTGTTATCTCCATGTCTTCAGAGAATGTTGTTGAACTCTGGATTGGGATTGCCTTATATCTATAGATTGCTTTGGATTATTGTTGTTAAGTGTTGTTGAGTTGGTTCTGACTCTGTATAGGGTTTCCAAAAAGCAACTGGACTTTGCAGTCCAGCGCATTAACCCACAGCACCACAAAAGGGGAGTGGTACAGTATTCACATTTTCACAAAGTTAAGTCTTCCTACCCATGAGTATGGTATATTCTTTCATTTTTGTAAATCTCTTTTGGTTTCATGTAGTAGTGTTTTTTGTATAGGACTTTTGTTTCTCTGATTAGATTGATTGCTAAGTATCACTTGAACCACTTACTTATCACTTTATCTGAAGTTCCGAGTTCCCCGGTTTTCCATCCTTATAATGGGGGTGGGGGATGGGGGGTGAGCTGCCTCCACAGCCTTTCTGCTTTGTCTGCCATCAGGCCCCACCTAAGCTGCTATTCTTTGTGTGTATGTGTGGTGGATACAGCTACAACACAAGATTTGTCAATTCTTTTTATAGGTGTACTTCTTATTGCCTGCAATTGCAATAATGAGCTATGAAACCTTCCCCTCTTTCAGTATGATTTTTCAATCATTGTTAACCTCTCTCCCCAAGCATTTCTCCTTCTGCCCCAGGTAACCACTTGAACTCTACACATTTGTCTTTTCTTACTTTTTTAAATAGTAAGTGAGGTAGGTCATATAATATTTGCCTTTTGTGATTGACTTATGTCCCTCAGCATAAGATCAGCAATTCAAAACTACTACTCACTCCATGGGAGAAAAATGAAGCTTTTTGCTACAGTAAAGATTGAAAGCCTTGGAAACCCTATACAAGGTTGCTATGAGTCACAACCAACTTGACAACACACAACCAACAACTAACCAATGTCTTCAGACTCCATCTATATTGTAGCATCTATCAAGACTACATTTTGTCCTACAGGCTGACTACTAGATCACATTTTGTTTATCCATTTCTTTGCTGATGGACATATAGGTTGACAGGCATTTGTTTCCACCTTTTACCTACAGTGACTAATGTTGCAATGAACTTCATTGTACAAGCCTTAGTTTGAGTCTCTGCTTCCAAGTTTTGTGGGTATGGTAGACTGACCCTTATGATTTTCTTGGCTGTAATCTTTACGGAAGCAGATTGCTAAAGTTTTCTTCCATAGAGCTGCTGGGTGAGTATGAACAACCAACCTTCAGTTAGCAATCTAGTGCTTAATCATTTGCACCATCAGGGCTCCTTAGTTATCCTATTGGTTGGTTGGTTATGTGCCATGGAGTCGGGTCCAACCCATAGCGACCCTGTACAGGGTTTCCAAGGTTTTTACAGGAGCAGAAAGCCTCATCTTTCTCCGGCGGAACAGCTGGTAGTTTTGAACTGCTGACCTTGCAGTTTGCAGCCCAATTTGTAACCACACTAGGTACTAAAAATTAAAAGTATGATAAGATTTAGTCTTTGGTTTCAAGTAGACTCAAGTCTAGTGTAGGATATCACCCAGCACCCAGGGAGTTGAGACCTGAAAAGTGGTTCCTGGTTGGGTCTTGAAGGTGAAATACAGGAAGGTGTGCATGAGGTGAGGGGCATAACGGGGATGGGGGGAATAGTCTAAGAAGAAAGGGGACCCTCTCATAATCCCTCCCTTGCTGGTAAGTTTGGAGTCCTGGTGTGGCACTTTAGGATAAGCACTGGATTGAAAGGTTGGTTTGAATATCAAGGTCAGTGGTTCAAACTCATCAGCTGCTCTTGGAAACTCTATATAGGGTCACTAGGGGTTGTAACTGACTCAAGGCCACATAGCAACAACAAAAACCTATAAGTTTGGGTCCTTGTCACCTCCGAATAGGACTTCTGCAATAATTTCCTAACGTCAGCTGTATCACTTCTTGGATTTATCTTGCTTCCAATAAAGCCCTTAAATGTATTTTGGTAACTTCAGTGGTGCTGTACAATAAGCACTAGATTGCTAGGCACAAGATTAGTGCTTCAAACCCACCAGCTGCTTCTTGGAAACCATATACAGACAGGGTGGCTACGAATCGGAACTGACTTGAAGGCACTTAACAACATAGATCAATCTTCTAAAATGAAATCACGTTCTATCCTGACTTAAATCTTTCAGTAGCCCTTCCCTGCGTAATGCAAACTCCTTGGCCTAGTATTACAAAGTTCTTCACAATTTGGCTACTATCTACTTTTTCAACTATACATCTGTCCTATTAGTCCACAGATAGCATACTTCAGTTATATGCCACATTCATAATATTTGTCATGTCCGCATTTTACCTGTACTATTTAGGGTTTTTTTGTTTTTTTTTTCTCTTCAAATCACCTTACTTTTTAAAAGTGAATATATATTTACTTTTATCTTAGCAATAGTCTCTATGAAGTCCTGAACTTGAAGTAATAATTACACTTTTCTCTAATATGCATTAAACACATTTCAAAAGAAAACAAAAAGTTGTCTCTTAGACAACTAGTGCCAGAGTGAGTTCTCAATGAACCAGCTGCTGTGAGATGAGTTCAATTCATGGTGACCCTGTGTGTGTGTAAGAGAAGAACGGTGCCACATAGATTTTCAATAGCTGATTTTTCAGAAGTAGACCACCAGAGCTCCCTGGCCCCTCTGAGTGGATTTGAACATCTTACCTATTCATGAGCAACTCAGAATGTCAATCATCTGTACCACCTGGAGTTCTATCAACAGTCAAATATGCTGGAAGCCACTCTCCATACAGGATAAGGTGAGTACTACAGAGCTAGTTTACTGTAGCATCGGGATTCCTACCTAAGGCAGATGGAGCACTATGAGTCATTGAACTTGTTCATTCAAAGATAAACATTTATTGAACACCTAAAATATGCTAGATTCTTTGCTAACTCTAGGGATATTGTGGTAGAACCAGATATACCTGGTTCTTGGCCTCAGCTCATTTTGCAGTGAGGAGACAAGCAAAATTTGTGGAAAATTAATACTACAACAGTAACAACAACAAAAAAAATCTACCAATTGGATAAATGCAATGAAGGAAAGAAATCAGATGCTGAATAAGGAATGATGGGTGGTGGAGAGAAGGATATAAAAATAGGTGGAGGGGAAGAGGAGTCAGCAATAGGAAATTCTATAGGATAAGCACTGGACTGTTAAATACAAGGTTGGTGGTCCGAACCTACCAGTCACTCCTTGAAAGAAAGATGAGGTTTTCTGGTTCTGTAAAGTTTTACAGACTTGGAAATCCTATACAGAGTCACTATGAGTCAGGACCAATTTGACATCATTTAACAACATAGGAAATTATTAGGCAGAGGGGCCAGCAAGTGCAAAGATCCTGAGGTGAGAACTATCTTGAAGCACATTAAATAAAAAACCAGTTGCCAATGAGTTGATTCCTACTCAGGGTGACTCCATATGTGTCAAAGTAGAACTGTGCTCATCAAGCCTTTCTTCCAAAGTGTCTCTGAATCTGAACTGCCAACCTTTTGGTTAGCAGACAAATGCTTAGCCATTTGGAGGCCAATATGATTTGATGGGAATAAGCACAGAGGAGAACAGTACAAGGTGAAGTTGGAGAGGTCAGTAAAACACAGAACTGCAGATTCTTTGTGGGCCACGGTTATGAGTGTGGGTTTTATTGTAAGCAGGGAGTGATATGATCTGATTCGCTGGCTTCCTGTTTGGAGAATGAATTGAGGAAAACAAAAGCAGGGTAAAGATTGAAAATACTGAGTTTCAACGGCCCAGATTCTCCAACGAGTGAAAACATATCATGTTCCCATTGTTGGACATGTTGCCACATGCAGGATATAGGACTGAGTATTAGAAATTAACTATGGATTGGCTGAGATCATTGGGTTCATTTTACATTTAACCATTGGTTGATTGATTTTGTTGTGGTTGTTACTGTTTTAGCAAAAAATGAAATAAAATAAAACGAAACACATACAATTCTAAAGAGTCAGTAATAGGAAATTTCCACACATGTGAAATGTCCAAACAACCTTGTTTTTTATGAGACCGGTTGAAAGAAATTGCAGACAGGGCAGTGATGCTCACATCCCATTAGGGGTGGGGATGATGCACTCCTATTTTCAGAACAGGTATCCAGAAATTGCAAACGAGGTGTATTTCAGGAAATGATAAACTGCCAGGAAATTCCATGTAAGATTATTTGGAAAGTGAGAACTTTTTAAGCATTATTTAAACACATGGAAATTTCTAAAAGGCCTTTCACTAAAATTAAATAATAGGATGAGAAAATATGCCTATAAGGAAATCTAACAGATTGGCTCAGCCTAAACATGTCTTGAAGTTCTAAGAACTCTGTCTCTGATTGTGAGCTTGTCTGTGTGGGGTACAAAAGGAAGTTTATACCTTAGTTTGTGAGTAACAGATCTTAAAAGCTAAAAATAGGGGAATGAAAAAGAGACTTTACAATATTCATGTAATTGAAGAAAGACGATGAATCAAGAAAACTCTCATAGGCGAAGAAAATAAACAGTTAACTTGAGAAACCACCACCCAACTTTACATTTCCTTTTTAGGAAAAATTAGGGTTCCTGGGTGTAATAGTTAGGGTTCTATGTCAGCTTGACTAGAGCAGGATTCCCAGTGGTTTAGCAGTTTAGTTGTGCTTATTCCCGTGGTGATGAAATCTAATTCAGGCATAGTTAACTCTATGATGATTGACAAAGAGCAGCCAATCAATCGAAGAGATGCTTCCTCAGAGGTGTGGCTTGCTCCCAATATAATGGACATATGGGAAAGGCTCTCTCATTCTTCCACTGGGGATTGGAACTCTACAATTGTAAGCCTTTCCCCTGATAATAAACTTCTCTTTATATTGTTGTACTTCTTAAACGCAGTCTAGTTGGTTTCAATTTATAGTAATCCTGTATGGCGTTTCCCAAGAGTTGCTGGCGGGTCTGAATTGCCAGCCTTGCAGTTCAAACTAACCTTATGGTTCAGTGCTTATCCTACAGCCCCACACATTTCACTGGTTTCGCTTCTCCAGGCTAAGACGTGTGGTATCAAGAGAGTGGGCTTCTAGAGAAACAAAATCATAAGGATGAGTTTTCTAGATTGGTTTTCAAGCCTAATTTTAAAGACACCAATATAAAGTGGAGTTATGTCTAATCTCCACTTCAAAGGAATTGGCCTGGGGCTGATTTTTGAGTTTGATTCTCTTTCTCCTTTGTGGAATCAGAAGAAGTAAAACATGGCCTCTGAATGGTTTGAGCTCTTGGTGTCAGGCGTGGGATTTGCAATGGCTTCAAACTCATGGAAGCATGAGGTTTTGTAAAAGAAAGAACCAAGGAGCCTGAGTAGTGAAACTTTTTATTTTAGATGGTTAGTTTGGATTTTGTTACCTGTAGTGGCTGAAAGGAATGTAAGGGATGAAACACTTAAGCAGAGGAGAGAGCAGCAGCTTCTGGAGTTGCCTGGAGCAGTGACAGCCTGGTTAAACTAGATGTCTTAGAGGGGACCGGGGCCTACTGGAGCCACCCTTCCTGAAGACCAAGGCCATATGCAGAAGAATGGGGTGATTCCAGGGGAGAAGAAAAGATGGAATTTTAGCGTTACGTGCTTAACTGCCTATGGATGTTTGTTTTTTCCAACCTATTATAAATTACACCTGGTGTGATGCTGTGGGTTAATGCGCTGGACTGCAAGTCAGCGGATTAAGCTCACAAGCTGCTCCTTGGAAACCATATACTGGGTCGCAATGGGTCAGAAGTGACTCGATAGCACTTGACAACAAAAACGACAAATCTCTTGGTTTGCCGTACTGTGCTGGCTTGAGTGTGGCTGTGATTTTGGAAGCTATGCCACTGGCATTTAAAATACCAGCAGGGTCATCCATGGTAGAGAGGTTTCAGCTGAGCTTCCAGAGTAAGCCAGACTAGGAAAAGAGACTACTTCTGGATATTTAGTCACGAAAAAACACACAAATAACACTGGTACCCTGTCAAAAAGCTCCAGAATATTGGATACTGAAACCTGATGAAGAGCACCAGATTACTGTCAGATACACTGCCAGAAGATGAGCCTCTCAGGTTAGAAGGCACTAGGGAAAAGCTGCTATCTCAAAGTAGATGATCATGATGACGGGAATGGAGTAAAGCTTTTGGGATTGTCATTTGCTGATGGATGGGGCACAAGTCAAAATGAGGAGAAATCGCTGTAAACATCCCTTAATAATTGGACCACGGAATGTACAAAGTATTAATGTAGGAAAATTGGAAGATGTAAAAAAATGAAATGCAATGCATAAACATCAATCTCCTAGGTTTTAGTGAGCTGAAATGGACTGGTATTGGTCATTTTGAATCTTACAATCACACGATTTTCTATGCCAGGAATGGCAAATTAAAGAGGAATGGCGTCACAATCATCATTAAAAAGAGCATTTCAAGATCTATACTGCAGTTTAATGTTGTCTGTGATAGTATAATATCCATAGAACTAAAAGGAAGACCAGTTAATACAACTATTACTCAAAGTTACGCACCAACCACTAAAGTCAGTGATGATGCAATTGAAGAATTCTACCAACTTCTTCAGGCTGAAATGATCAAACATGCAATCAAGATGCACTGATAATTACTGGTGATTGGAATACAAAGGTTAGAAACATAGAGGGAGGTTCAGTCTTTGGAAAATATGGTTTTGGTGACAGAAATAATGCTAGATTACATGACAGAATTTTGCAGGACCAATGACTTTGTTATTGTTCTTAAGTGCCATCGAGTTGATTCCGACCCATAGTGACTCTGTATAGTGTTTCCAAGGAGTGACTATTGAGCTTGAACTGCCAACCTTACTATAAACACAGACCTCACCAGATGGAAAACACAGAAATCAAACTGGCTATATCTGTGGAAAGAGACAGTAGGAAGGCCAAGGGCAGACTGTGAAACAGTCCATCAATTGCTCATATGTAAGATAAGGCTGAAGCTGAAGAAAATTAAAACAAGTTCATGAGACCCAAAATATGACCATGAACATATCCCACCTGAATTTGGAGATCATCTCAAAAGAGAATGGAATGAATACACAGAGTCACTGTACCAAATAGAAATGGTTGATGTTCAATAATTTCAAGAGGTAGCATATGATCAAGAGTCCTTGGTACTGAAGGAAGAAGTTCAAGGTACACTGAAAGCATTGGGAAAGAACAATGCTCTAAGAATTGATGGAATTTAAATTGAAATCCTTCAACAAACGAATGTAGTACTGGAGGCACCTACTCATTTATGACAAGAAAGTTGGAAGACAACTACCTGGTCAACTAATTGGATGAGATCCATATTTGTGTCCATTCCAAAGAGACGTGTCCTAATGGAATGCAAAAATCATGGGATCATATCAATATTAAGTGTAAAAAATGTAAATGTAAAAAAGGTAAAGTTTTGCTACAGATAATTTAAAAAAAAAACAGTTGAAACAGTATATTGACAGGTTCATGCCAGATTCAGACAAGGATATGGAACAAGGGATATCACTGCTGATGTCAGGTGGATCTTGGCTGAAAGCAGAAAATACCAGAAAGATGTTTACCTGTGCTTTGTTGACTGCACAAAGACTTTTGCTTGTATACATCATGAAAAGCTACGGACGACATCACGGAAAATGACTATTCTGGAATACTTAGTTGTGCTAGTGAGGAACCTGGACAGAGACAGAGACAGCTGTTTAAGCAGAACATGGAAACACTGAAAGGTTTAAAATTAGGAAAGGTGTCCACCGGGGTTGTATTCTTTCACCATGCTTATCCAATCTGTACGCTAAACACATAGTCCGATAAAATGGCTTATATGAAGAAGAATGTAGCATCAGGGGAAGACTGACTGACAACTTGTGATATGCAGATGATACAACTTTGCTTGCTGAAAGTGAAAGGATTTAAAATACTTACTGAGGAAGATGAAAGACTACAACCTTTGGTACGGGTTATAACTTAATGTAAAGAAAACGAAAATCCTCACCACTGGACCAATAAATAACATCAAGATAAATGGAGAAAAGATTGAAGTGTCAAAGACTTCAATTTGCTCAGATCAACTATCAACACTTCATTTTGGTTGGGTCCACTATTTAAACTCATGGACAAAAAAAAGCATTGCTTTTGGCAAGTCTGCTCCATGTTGTTGTTGTTGTTGTTAGGTGCCATCGAGTGAGTACCAACTCATAGCAACCTTATGCACAGCAGAACAAAACACTGCCCAATCCTGGGCCAACCTCACTACTG